>NC_056744.1:49169893-49284893 GCF_019279795.1 Protopterus annectens | reverse complement strand
ACACACACATACATATACAGTATATTTAGAGGGGGGGCAGGAGACTGAAGAAATGATGAGGTAAAATTCTGCAAACTGCAGATTAATATAAACTGCCATGTAAAATTCTTTATATTTCTGTTTCATTGTATACCTCCAAATAAAAGCATACTAGAAATTTTGGACCTAGAATGTCACCATGATGATAGGCTATTGCATTGCTCTTCCTTTACATTAGTTTGAAAGTAGTATTGTTAAATTTAATTCATTACAGTGTGAAGCACACGGGTCTATATCACAATCGCGAATGTTCACAATGTCGAATCTGACACTGTCAATACGTAAACAGTGAAACCGCAGAACATCAAAGAGGTAAACGTAAATTTCCGTAAAGGGAGATTTCCGTTTACTTCAATGTAGTGCGGTCTCGGAGTTGGAATATTTAAGTAGAGGCTTGCCCCCCTGCTTAAAGCAAGTAGGTCTATTTTTGACTTTTTGTGATGTTTTTATTAGGTATCCCATGTTACTGGATTTCGATGATATGGTGTCGATCATATCGTATTCGAAGTTCAGTAACTTTGAGCATCTAATATAAACCCGAAGCAAACTATAATGTCTTAGATGAGAATTTGTGCAACACATGAGTTTGTGCAAAAAAATGGCAACAGGAACATTGGCAAGCACTCCACTAAAATGCGTTCATTATGAACAATACCATATCTTGCTAACCATGCTTACTATCTTACTCACTGCCATTAGAACTGTACTTCTGGGAGAATGCACTAAACCTGCCATTTCAGAGTCTTCCCCCTTTCAGCCAGAGCATAAGTAGATGAGAAGCACGTCCAATATCCCTGCTTCTGGAATTTTTCTCTCTCTCAATTAAAATCCCTTGGAGTTACAGATAATATGTAAAGACATTTTCCTTTCTGTCTTAGCCAGCCTTATTAATCTTCCTGTCCTTGTATTTTTTGTAATCAGTAAGCTGCCTTCCCACACATGCAGTTGTGCATGAAATCTAGTTCACTACAGCAAGTCAGTGTCAGGTTAGCTGAGGTACACAATCCTGTACAGTTGTGAATGTTGTATAATGCTCAACACAAGGAAAAATAGGTTGTCACACTTGATAAGGTGGCACTGATCTCCCAGGTTAACAGGACTGCTAACCTAAGAGAAAGGGTATAGAAACATAAAAAAAGGGAGACACATGCAGCCACAGGTTATCAGATGTAGTACAGCTGCCATAAGCAATGGCAAACATGAATGTTCACAAATAGCAAGGGTTTTTTAACAGAGATGAACACTGACATGAGTTGCAAAAAAAAAATGAAAATCGTCATGCGTTGTGTTTGGTAGTAGAAAGGGGCCAGAGGTAGTGTATCTGTATACCATTTATTACATTTTATTGAAATAATAATCTGAAATTTGTGCATTGGCCAATCAGAAACACTTCTAAGACTGCTACTGCTTGCCATTTGTTTCTGGAAAGGCTCTCAACATAGAAAAAGAAAGAAAAGGAAAAAAAAGTATTCTCAGCCAGAATGCAAACTGTAAGACTTAGTAACCAGATATGAGAGAATGTGGGACAACTGGGGATTTATATGTGCTATGCATGGCTGTTACAAGACACAGCTGAATGATTCATCCAAAAAAGGAGTGATTCACCAAGTCTGCCACCCTGGTGTACCATGCTGTGACTATATCATGGACTTACTATATTATCTTCAATTCATTACTTACATAAAAACCTACAAAAATGCAAAAGGAAGAAGATCTGATCTGCAAAGTCTACCCCAATTACTGCCATTGCACCACTACAGCTGCCCCTCACCATGTTCCAGTATCCGGATGGCTACACTGCACACCCACATCCTTAAGTAAAACCCAGTTCAGAACCCTAACAGACATGTAATAGTATTTCCTGAAGTTTCTCCTTAAGTGTACCCTTCCACATACGATATGGATCTTTATCATCTTGGTTTGTTCTTCTTCATCATCTCTACCTCCCTCACTCACCACCCCAACACTGTAGTGTGCACAAATAACACAAATGTTAGCTAATATATACAAACTTGAACAACTCTCTGACTTTTCCTTTTACCTAATCCATTCTGTTCTCTCCACAGTATTTATAACTCTGTTCTGCCATGCCTTTTTAAATGCCTGATTTTATTTCCTTTCTATGGTTTATAGGACTGCAAAAAGTCCTTGACAAGCAGCTATTCTAGCACCTAGTACAACAAAAGGACAGTCTCAGCATATGCAGCATCACGTTTGCTATTGTACTTTCATAAAATAAAGCGTGCTAAATCTTAGGGAATTTGTATTATTATTATTATTATTATTATTATTATTATTATTATTAACATTATTATCATCACCATCATTATTAACAACCCCAAATGAGTTCCTCAGTGCTCCTACTTAGCATTATCTCACCATATTCATCCATTTTCCATTTGTTTCCCATGTCCAAGTCTAAACTGTACCTTTATCATCCTGCTGTGCCACTTGTCTCCGCAAAACAATCAGCATAGATCACATAGGAGGCTCATTTTCATGTCCATGGCCTCTACCATACTCATAATACCATCAACAAAAAATGTAATCTTGTTCCCTAAATTAATGGTATAATCCTGAAACAAATACTTTACATAGGCCAGCTTCTATTACCAAATCTCACATTTATTGACCTTTTTTCTTGTGTGATCTGACACTAGCAATTACGTTCTGCTTTTGATTACACAGCCAGTTTCCAATCATCTCCACTCTGGACCCTTCTCCTGTATCATGTAATTTTCCTGCCATCCAACTTTGAGGAATGCTGCTGATGCTGACACAATAATGACCTCCAAGTACCTAGGCCTACGATGAAAGTCTTTTAATTTGTGCTTTTATCATGCATCGACCTTACAGCCCAAATCTATACATATGCTTATGACTGTCGGCAGCACAAAATTCTCATCTACCAAGGAAGGTAATATTATCACTGGAAATGGGGTTGCCAGCTACCTGATTTTCTTCTGGACTGTATGGCCAAGTGAATATTGCTTCAGTAATCCAGAAATGACCAGCTTTTAACATTATGTAACACTTCTCTTCATACCTTGTTCTTTATCTCCTCGGGCAAAAAAGAATCTTTAATGCCTACTTCACTTCCTATCTAGTTTGTCGTTTTTATATTCCCAACTGTTCCCATCTACACCTGCCCTACCTTTCTGTGCTCATAGTCTGACTTGTCACAACTGCATGGATATAATAGTGAAAAGGTGAAGAACTCATTCACTAGCTCTGCATAATATTCTACAGTTTTTATCTTCCCTTCACTATTACTATAAAACAATAGCCTATGACATGATGGTTAAGATGTTTACCTTGCAGACATAGAGTACAGGGTTTGCTTTTCACATTGGGAAGCATGGCTAGGCTTAAAAAGGCCTATTAGGTTTGTTAGTCTAGTAGTAGTAGTAACCTATGAACTAAATTCGTAAACTTGCATAAAACACATTCCTGTTACTTTATAGAATAAAGACAGCAGTCAGCACTTTGAAGTGGCTGGCTGAAACTGTTCAATATCAATCAGAATCATAAGGTTTCTCTTTTGTATTGACTTGTCAAACGAGAACATCAGTGACTGTGTTATTGGATAGAGGTAACGCTGTCATGCTGGTTCATGCAGAACTATTCCAGAGTGACATGCTTAGCCACCGTCCTGCTATTGCTTCTACAAAATACATCTTATATGGTCAAGCTATACACACACACACACACACACACACACACACACACACACACACACGCATGCTCACACACACACACACACACACACACACACACACACACACACACACACACACACACACACACACACACACACACACACACACACACACACACACACACACACACACACACACACACACACACACACACACACACACACACACACAGGTCACAGTATTATGACCATTACATCTTTCATCACCAGCAGACCTGAGTAATATGAGTACACCTCTCTGATTCAGTCAATCTGACAATCATCAGTGCAAATAATATGTTGTCAGCCTGCTTGAAGATAATGTCTCAATGTTATGCAAAAAATGTATTTATAAAGTTTTTTTTAGCATTCTCTCTCCAACACAGGTAAGCAGTTTTCTACTCCACATAATGTAATAACTCCACTTAGTGTCACTAAGATAATTTATAAGCAATACAGCATTCTCTACCCATGCAAAATTCATACCACAATATTACAGTAATGTCAGCGGTGGTTTCAAATTCATTCAAAATTACAACCCGCAATGCAAATGATTCACTGGAAGTTGAGAGTGCAAATTATGTGTTGCCAGCCTGTCCCAAATGTCTGCGGCTCTGTCAATTCTTTGTACTCTGCTCGTTTATAGAAACTTCACTATTGCTCTGTCCTTAACAAAAGAACTATTTTATTTCCTATAAAATAACACCACTAACTAATGTCACTATGCATTATAGCAGCCCTACATACAAGTTAGATCAGATCTTATTTGTAAAAGTAAACTGAAAAAAAACAGTGTTTCCAGAAAAAAAATCTAATTCTAACTGGACTGAAGCCCAGTACAGGAATCAAACTATGTAAATGTATATATAAAATCTGTGTATTTACAGGCTTTTCTCTTCTCCCTTATCTGTATCAATTCTCTCCTTTCCTTCCTACTTTTTTAGTACAACTGACATCCTGCATCTGTCTTTTTCCTGAAATACTTTAGATTTCATTCTCTTTACTGAGAATGGCGTTGTACTGACACGTATGACAAAGCATTATTGTACCATCTCTGCAAGCCAAACATTGAATTCCAATATAAATAACTTGATATCATACAACCTGTAATGCTGAACTTCATAAATTGTAATACTGGACAATGTAACTATTTATATATATAGTATACTTTGTCTTCTAAATCATATTAACTAAGTAAGTTGCTAAGTTTCTTTGCCTAGGTCCCAGGACCATCCTACCTACCTAATCAATACACATAATAAATAAAAATAAATACATCTGCAAAGCTTAAAGTGCTCAGGTGCCAATTGAGTGACTTTAATTAGAGTATTTATTACATAAGAAGTGTACTGCACAGAATGCAAATATTCTCCAGAGTGTTACTTTTGAAATGCAATGCGTTGTTAAGTAGATTTGCTGTGAACCTGTTCAAAATGTCTACTGCACTGTGCTGTGCTAGCTGCATGGCAGATGGAGTCCTAACAGTCAACATGATAATCCAGGCATTTTCAAGCAAAGAGACACTGCAGAAGCCAGCAAAGGATGGTGGGAGTAAGAAACTGATACCAGCTCACACATCTTGAGGTCACAATAGTGGTCCAGACTGCTGCATTCCCATGACATCCTGGAGACTGGGGTACAATGCAGGCAGCAAACTGACTTGGGGGGGCATACATACAGAAGTCTAATGCAATGCATATGTTCAAAAGACCTCCAACCATAGGTATGTAAGTATGGTTGTGCAAGAAAAGCACAGAACAGGCCTGCTATGGTTGTAGTCAGTCATTAGGGGTGGAGTTAGAGACTAAAGCGTAAACTCTGATCTGCCAGAGAACTACGGCTTTTTCCAGCTGTCAAATTTCATCCTCAAGAGTGAATGAATGGGAGTTCTGATCAACAGGGGCAGGGGCTTGGAAGTCAGGCAGATATGGAAGATAAAAAATAATTTAAAAGCAGCTGCCTGTTGTACTGATTGTACTGTGTATTGTATTTATAAACCATTTGTTTCTCTCGTGTCACCAATACAGGAAAACACTTTTTTCCAAATAAAATAATGCTCCTATTCAAAGATACTCCTCTGGTATGCAAGCACATATCAGTACAACCAAATGTATGGGTTAAGCATAGGCACAGAGAAAGAAATAGGCAGATCCTAAATGCATGACCAGCACTGGTAGAGTTTTTGGTAGAATCTAGAACAGAAGTTGCCATTAAGAAAGGAATAATTAGTAGACCATACAGAATATTGCATGATAACTATAAGAACCAATCAGAAGAGGTTAGGAAGGATTGGGAAGAGAGATTGGATAAGCAATTCATAAAGAAGGAATGGGGGATATATTTATTTCTCCCAGATATGCAACAAAATCTAGATGATTTAGGATCTTTGCCTAAAAGTGTTTACACTGGTATTTTTATACCCCAAGCAGGTTCCAACGAATTTCCCCTCAAACAGATAACAAATGCTGGAGATGTGATAGGGAAGAAAGACAGGTAAATAGGAACATATTTTCTGGGAGTGTAATGATTTGGTGGATTGTAAAGATTTTTTATTATTATTATTATTGTTATTATTAGTCCATAAAATAGCAGTGTAAACACTTTTAGGCAAAGATCCTAAATCGTCTAGATTTATTTTTAAGCTCAAAAAAATAATTTCCCCTAGTTACTCCAATTTGCTCAACCAGCTATGATACAGAATTGGAATTGCCTAGACATAGTAATGACTTGCGGAGTCTAATTATGATGGCTGCTGAAAACGTATGGGTTCTAAGGGCATTGTCATAAGAATTAGAATATTATGTCAGCATCCTGTAGATCATTACACATAATAGTAATAATAATAATAATAATAATAATAATAATAATAACAATAATAGTAATAGCATCAGCAACAACAAATAATATGGATCAAGAGTATAGATAGTGGTATCCTAAACAATGAAAAATACAAATTCTAAAAAAAAACAACTTTAATCATTTACAATTTTATTTGTCATACATCTTTAAACACAGTTTTTTTTTCTTTGATACTTTTCATCCTGCAGACTATTAATCCTCAGTCCTCTTCTGGCCAATACATCCATTTGTTCACAATCAGCAGGGCAACAGTTGCCTGAGACAGACTATCATTCTGAGAGCTAATAGGGGTAGTTTGATTTTTTTCCTTTCTAGCCCTATTTCTCCATGTGAATATCTGCCTAAGCAGCAGAAAGAGGCCATGAATAGGGTTGTCTGATCTGGTTATTCCCCACTTCCACAAGAGACATTGTCAATAAGCAGCTCTGCTTCCTTTCCTGAACAATGGGAAGTGGTTTCCCCAGTCTCTACCAGTGATACTGCATTTCCCACTGTGTTCTCATGCACTCACAACCATCCTAACTTGCTGGGAGAGATAAGTGGGCCACACCCCTTGACTCCTCTCTCCTAGATGGTTTCTCCAGTGCTTGGACAGCTAGCTGTAACCTGGCTGCCTGGGTCATGAACATAACTGAGTCCCAGTGTGCCACACAACCAGGTATGTTCTTAGGTTCTTAGGTTGGTACTAGGCTATCGGTCCTAGGGCCTATGCAAGCCTAGCCATAACAATTCCCTGGATATTTCTTCCCATAATATTTACTTTTCCGGGCCCCTGTCTAGCAGGGCGACTGACATGATCCCTGGGGTGAATTTCCTATCTCCCATCCAATCATCAACGTTTCTTTTGAAGAGGGCCAATGAGGCACTCTGCTTGATATGTATGGGCAGACTATTCCAGAGTATAGGGAGTCCCTGGGTCAGGAACCTATCCCTCCAAGCATGTTTTGTTCATTGTGATGACAAGGTTTAGATCCCTGGAGCATGTGGCTCTGAGGGATTGGGATTTCTTTAAGTGGAGCATGTCCAACAGCTCAGGGTTTGACATGGCCTTGTATGTTAAGCAGAGATCCCCTCTGAGTAGACGATATGCCACAGAGTATAGCTGGAGTTTTTTTAAACGGTCAGTGTATGGCATCTGCTTTAGGCCTGTGGTTCTTTTAGTGAGGTATTTCTGTGGCCTTTCCAGCTGTTGTAGATGTCTTGTGAGGTACATACCAAATGGGGCATTATACTATATAATGGTTCTAATGAGGGATGTGTACAGTGGCACAATGACCTCTTTTTTTCTGGATGAAAAGCCCTTAGTGATGAGGTGTGCCACATAGAAGGATTTCCTGACTGTTGTGGCAATGTGGTTATTGAAAGTGAGACCACTGTCCACCTGTGTCCCTATGTCTCTCATCACACTTTCGATGTTTAGTGTCCTGCCACCCAAGTGGTAATTCATGGGTACATGTTTTTTTCCAAAAGGGATAACTATACATTTCTTGGCATTAAGCTTTAGCCCATGGCTCTGGCACCAGGCATCTGTTTCTGTAAGGCCCATTTGTAGAATATTCACATCATTTGGGGATTCAATAATGGCTCCCAGTTTGCAGTTTAACCACTATTGCTATCATTCAGCTCCAGCCAACACATACCACTGATAAATGCTTGATTTTTAATATCAAGACTTCGGCCAGAGCAGAACACTGTTATGAATGTACCACTTCTTCATATGTTCTCTTCAATGACTTATGTTTTCTTATTTCCCCATAGTCCAATTAATGCTCCTTATACAGCGGTGGCGGTGCTGCGGTAGCATTGTCGCCTCATAGTAAGACGTGCCGTTCAATTCTCACCTAAAGCGTCTTCTGTGTGGAGACATGCGTGAATGGGCGTACCTTCGTTGAAGGTTGCGCATCAGAGCTGGCAACTCGGTACACAAAAATCTACTGCCAATCATTAGCAGACCGGAGTTCCGCTGTGGCGACCCCTAACCAGGAAAAGCCGAAAGACACAACAACAGCAATTAATGCTCCTTACACTTAGCATTTATGCTGGTCTTCTCCCTCTCCCTCTCATTCCATTCAACAGGCTCCTGGGACCTAGTTTTAGCAAATTTCTGTAATTCATCTTGCAGAATGTTTTCCCCATCCAGACACAGATGCATTACTTTCCATGTCATATAACTTCTAATAACCTTATACTCAAAGGTGTAACTGGCTCTTTTAGTGCCTGGTGCTAATCTTTGGATTTAGTGGCTCACCTACCCAGCTCCTCACAAAAAAAAGTCTGTCCCTTATATTTGCCACCATATAGCCAGTAGCCAAATACATACCCCCATGCTCTTGCCACAACTATTCAATGGAAGAGCAAAAAAAAAAAAAAAATTCACAATCTCACAGTCTTGTGATCTGGTGGCTCGTGTTCTTGAAATGCAGAAGCCAACCAGTTCCAGTTTCTTTGTCCCACCCCAACCTTACCTCAGTTGATGGGCATAAAAAAAAGTCCACAATCAGGTATCTGGTGGTCCAGAAATGCAGGTGCCAATTAGATCCCGTTTCTGTTCCCTGCACAACCCTCTTTCCATAGATTTTAGTGTGGGGGGATCTTTGTTTCTTTTAATCTGAAACACACTGCTTGCTACAAATGCAAAACGCAGTTGCTAGAGTGTATAAAATATTATTCCATGCACAGAGCACTACAGTGCTTGGGTTTTAGGAAGCAAACACACACAAAGCATTTTCATACCTCCCTAAACTGTCAAGATTTTGTCAGAAAGTCCAGAATTTTGTCTCATATTTTAGTCTATACCTCATAAAATTTGTGGCTTTCTGGCAAATGAAGTCACAAAATAATGATAGACTGCATTTGTGTTTCACACTTCATATTCTTTAGAAAATGCAGGCTAACAAAAAATCTGTTATTCTATCAGCTTTCATTACATAATGACATACATTTAAGCTTCAGATGTCATATTCTCTGGAAAATGCATGCTAACACAAAATTTCTTATTCTGTTATCTTTCTAGTTTTATAAGAGCAATATTTAAAACTTGTACCTATTTAGTCTTTATACCCCATTATTTTTGGCTTTGTCCAAATTTCTAGGATAAGAGTTAAGAGGTATGTATAGTTTACAACCCAAGGAGTGCTACAGCACTCAGAAACAAAACAAAAGATCTTTATTTTTTTCATTTAATGTAGCAAACTGCTTGTTATAAATGTAGTAAGATGTTGGTACAGTTTAGACCAGAGAGCACTACAGTGCTCAGGTATTAATTAAAAAAGGTATTAATTAAAAAAATACAAAGAGAAACAAACAATATATTTTTTTCCTTTAAATTGTAACAAAACTACTTGCTTCAACTGTAGCAAGCAATTGCTACAGTTTAGACCACACATGGAGAGCTATGGCACTCAGGTATTAATCAAAACAAATGAACAACAAACAAAATATTTTTCTCTTTCAAACTCTAGCAAACTTTTTTTGCAAATGTAGCAGGCAGTTGCTACAGTTTAGACCACACGAGGAGTGCTACAGTGCTCAGGTTTAACCAGAAATGCAATACTGGGTTTTAAAAGCCTGTATACACTAAAGACTGCTCAGGATCAGCCAATCGCACTGTGACAATGTGAGGTAATGCCAATTATGCCAGAGGGAGTAGGTCAGTGCATGTATAATCATATGCCAGCACAGATAGCTGGAGTTTTGTAAACAATTAAATATCATTTGAATACCAAACTGATTTGTACAGAAGCTTGTGTTAAAAATGTATTTGTAAAGCTACTTGCATTAAAAATGCATCAACAGCGGGTCCATGTATGTCAGGCTGCATTGTTGTAACTGCTGAAATGTATATATTTTAACAGGGGATACTGGAAGGGAATGGGTTAAGCTCAGCCTATCTAACCTTAAGAAAAATAGCCTGAAATTAAATGACTTGGTTTAGGCCATAAAAATTCTATCTCACAGGTCTGAATGCAGCTAGAAACCCAATATCTGTAGTAAGGGTAAACGTGTTGCAATTCTTTTAAAGCTTCCAGATGCTGTAGTAAGGTTTTAGCTAAGGTTCGGTGTATGCACTGTGACACATCTGTGCCAAATCCTGGCTTAGTATTTAGGAAGGGGGCAGTGTGGGAACCACAGAGTCAGGTGAGATGTGATGTCATCCTATAGCCAGCACTGAAATTGTACTTAAATACTAGTGAGACATGTGATAGTGCCACTCAGCACTGTGTCTTGGACCTGACAACAAAGACACTCAAACACTTCATCTTTCCTTTCTCTAGTAAGTAGGGAACAGTAATTCTTCAATCAATTATGAAAATATAATGACATTAGCTAAATATTATTTTTCTGTATCTGTCTGAGTCTTTCCATCTTTGTTGTTTTTTTATATGTACTGTGAATTGAAGCTCTGGTGTTTACTGTAAATAGATATTCAGTATTTTCATGTTTTCTATTTTATTAAGTATATCTAAACCTTTCATTGTGGTGGTCTTTTAGAAAATATTTTAACATTTGAGAGTACTTGCATTTATTTAGTGACACTGTGGCCGCACAATCCTAAAGCCCACATTTGCACTTGTTTCCCACCTTTCCTATAACTAGTCTAGTCCAGATACAGATTTTCTGCACCCAAGACTGTTTGTAAGCTTCTGAGCCCCCCAAGCCTCTCAGTGTTGGAGGGAAGCCTTCTAGCTTGTCAGTGGGAGTGATAAGCACTAGGTAGCCTATCTACCACAAGAGGGGTGGTTTCTGGCCCAGAAATTGTAGTTTATCAGCTGTTTGAGCACTTTTTTCCATCTCCTTCAAATTTCTGGTATAAAAGACACACTTGTGCTTGTTTTCCACCTTGCCTATAACTAGTCTAGTCCAGATACAGATTTGCTGTATCCAAGACTGTTTGTAAGCTTCTGAGCTCCCCAAGCCTCTCTGTGTCAGAGGGAAGACTTCTAACTTGTCAGTGGGAGTGGTAAGCACTAGGTAGCCTATCTACCACAAAAGGAGTGGTTTCTGGCCCAGGAAGTTGTAGTTTATTGGCTGTTTGGGCAGTTTTACCATCTCCTTCAACTTTCTGGTCTAAAAGCCCACATTTGCTTTTTTCCCACTTTTTCTGTAACTAGTCTAGCCTAGATACAGATTTGCTATATCCAGGACTGTATGTAAGCTTCTGAGCCCCCCAAGCCTTTCTGTATTGGAGGGAAGCCTTCTAGCATAGCAGTGGAAGTGGTAAGCACTAGGTAGCCTATCTACCACAAGAGGAGTGGTTTCTGGCCCAGAATTTGTAGTTTATTGGTTGTTTGAGCAGTTTTTCCATCTCTTTCAACTTTCTGTTTTAAAAAGCTCATGTTGCACTTGTTTCCCACCTTTTCTGTAACTAGTCTGGTCCATATACAGATTTGCTGTATCCAGGACAGTTTGTAAGCTTCTGAGAGGTGCCAAAGTTTGCTCTTCAAATTTTCCCTTAGATCTGCTACTTATCTCCTCTCCTGCACTTTTGCTAGCTTATTAGTCTAGCACTTTACCATACCAGACTTCTTGTAGCAATTATTGTAGCACACAAAAGTGCTACCAGCACTAAACATTCTACAAGGAAACAGGTCCAGTACTTATTATTAATGTCTACCCCTCGAGGCATGTCTAAAGATCAGTTCCCTGTGCTTTCTCCTGTTAACCCGGTGAACTTGGGCTTCTGAGGCAATGTAGCAACTGCCTCATGTACACTGACAACCCTCTCCTCTTACCTCCCAACACTCAGACTTGTGAGAGATGCACTTATATATCCAAACGGGAAGCCATGCACTCTCCAGCCAGGACCGGAATAGCTGGTCAAGAGGAGAAAGTAAACACTTGCACCACACCACATGGAACACAAAGCCCTCCAGAACACACACCAGCACTGCCTTCACATAAAAACACAAACCACACGCCCACTTTCGTGGAGTCTCTCAATAAAAATCTACCCAAACAGCAGAGACCTCCAAGGCAGAAATGCATTTGACCACCACAACAAGCACTAATCATGAGACACATAACTCTCCTAAACAGTGTGCAACTCAACCAAAGTCCCTAAGGCAAAACAGCATGCCCAGCACACTAATCATGGGTGACTCGATAGTGAGGCACACTGATGTTCCACTCACTAGGTTGAATAAGGAGAAAGTATCAGTAAGCTGCCTGTCAGGTGCCAGGATCCACCATATAATGCGCACACTCAGGTCCCTGAACAACAGGTACAAATATGACTCTGTCATTGTACATGTGGGTGTGAATGACCTGGGATGTAGCTCCATGGACTACACGAAAAGAGACATGGAGGAGCTCTCGGATTATGTAGCCCAGGTGGGTACAACCCTCGGCCTGAGAAGCCTCCCACCATCACCCAGAATGATACTACAGTACAAGCAGAAAATGATTGAGTTCAACAATTGGCTAAGTTTCTGGTGTCATTCTAAGGGGATCCAGTATTTGTCTGCTTGGGTGACATGATTGACAGACCTCGATGCTTTGCCAGAGATGGCCTACATCTGTCACCCCTGGGCTTCCGGATACTGGCCAAGGCTCTTGCCACCCCTACAGTGCCTTTGTTAGGCGGTGTTCCAAAGACCAAATTACCACTGTAACAGCTACAAAAAATGCAATCTGTGGGTGATGCTGCTCAACACTAGAAGTCTAAATCTCAAAATGCACTCACTCAAAGCACTCCTTAAAATAGAGAACATCAACATTTGTGCTGTAACAGAGACCTGTTTCAAGGCAGCGGAAAGCACCCCTGCACTACCAGGCTATAACTCATTCCACACCTTTCGGCCCCAGAACTTGGTCCGAAGCTCCAAAGGTGGTGGTGTTTCCATATTCATAAAGGATGCACACACTTCCAAACTGGTAGCCCAACATAACGCATCAGAGATATTTCAGGTATAGCTAACACTGGGTAAGACAGCGTTCAGGTTGTAGACTGTTATAGGTCTCCAACCATGTCCAAAGACACTCACTCCACATTCCTAAGCACCCTGGAGAATATTAGGGTCCAACCTAGCACGCTCATACTGGGCAACTTCAACTACCTCTACAATTAACTGGGAAAACTACTCATGTACCAATACACTTGCCCAACGTTTCCTGGAATTCATTAAGTCCAGTGACCTGGACCAGCTCGTTCTTACCCCCACTAAAGGTAGCAATATCCTTGACCTGGTCTTTACTAACATGGGCGACCATTGCTCCACACCAACAGTCAACTCCTCCCTGGTTAGATCCCACCACAAACTAATCACCTTGGAAATCCACCCCCCCCCAAAGGTAACCAGCATGAAAAACTTCTCCAAAGCTAACTTTGTGCTCCTAAGAACAGATATCCTTGACCTGGTCTTTACTAACATGGGCGACCATTGCTCCACACCAACAGTCATCTCCTTCCTGGTTAGATCCCACCACAAACTAATCACCTTGGAAATCCACCCCCCCCCCCAAAGGTAACCACCATGAAAAACTTCTCCAAAGCTAACTTTGTGCTCCTAAGAACAGATTTGGCTAACTTCCCAGCACACATGCAAATGGAGAATAGTTGTATGACCACCAAATCATACACCATTGCACTGTACAAACACATACACAAATGCATGGATTTCTCCATACCCAATAGAACCAAGACACTCTCCTCCAAAAAAAGGAAGCCAATCTGGTGGTCCCCTGCCATAAACAAACTCTACAACAGAAGGAGGAAACTGACGTGGAATAAGGTGAAGTCCCAAAACTATAAAAAAACTCCCTTATCAGCCTCAACAAAAAGTTGAGATCCCTCAACAAATCCTCCAAAGTCAGCTATGAAAACAGAATTGCAGCTGATAGTAAAGACAACCACAAGCATTCTATAGTTATGTAAAGAACCTCCACGGCAATACCCAGATTTGCTCTGAGCTGCTGCACAATGGTACCTCCTATACCAAGCCAACAGATATTGCCAATATAATGGCCGACAGATTTAGTGCCAACTTTACCCCCCCCAAAAGACCAATCACAATACCAGTAGATTGTCAGGTACCCAGTATTGCTGCTGCACAGGTTAAAACAGCACTGTCCAAGGCCAAGAATACAGCTTCTATGGGACCTGACATCATCCCTGGCTGTATTCTACATGAACTACAGAGTGAACTGGCACCTCACCTGTGTGCCCTGTTCAATCACAGCCTCACCTCAGTCTTTGTCCCTACCAAATGGTGCACTGCTATAGTCATCCCTCTCCACAAAGGAGGAGTGACTACAGACCCTGGGAACTATCACCCCATTAGCCTGACAAGTCTGATATGCAAAGCTATGGAACGTATCATCATGGACCTAATAAACAAGGATACAGGGACTCTTTAAACTCTGGACCCCACACAGTTTGGTTTTGTAAAGGGTAGATCATGCCTGCTCAACTTGGTTGACTTCTTTGAGTCAGTCACCAGAGCTGTGGATGAAGGCAAGGTGGTTCATACAGCCTACCTTGATCTAGCCAAGGCCTCTGATACCATTCCCCACTCAGGAATCAAAGAAAAACTCACTAAGCTAGGCATCAACCCCTATATCACTAGGTGGGTTGCAAACTGGATCACAGATAGAACACACAGTGTGAAAGTAGCTGACTCCAAGTCAGACTGCTGACCAGTCAAAAGTGGAGTCCCACAGAGATCAGACTTGGGTCCGCTCCTGTTTGGTATCTACTTCTTAGAAGTCCAGTCCAACATGAAGGGACTCTGGCTGACAAAGTTCACAGATGACTGCAAGTTGGAAGCTATTATTAACTCCCCAAGTGATGTTGACATCCTACAGAAAGGCCAGACTGAGACCAACAACTGGTGTCAGAACCATGGCCTTAAACTCAAAGCCACAAAATGTGTCATCATCCCCTTTGGGAAAAACCCAGTTTCCATGAGCTACCACATCGATGGTAGTCCACTGAACATAGAAGGTGTTATAAGAGATCTGGGAACATAGGTTGACAGCAACCTCTCTTTTGACCACCACACTGATGCTGTGGTCAGAAAGTCTTTGTATGTGGCACATCTCATTACTAAGGGTTTTGCATCCAGGAAGAAAGCAGTCATTGTCTCCCTCTACTCTTCCCTCATTAGGCAAGTCATCGAGTACAATGCCTTATTTGGCATGTACCTCACTAGACACCTGCAACAACTGGAGAGGCCACAAAAGTACCTCACAAAGAGGATCCTAGGCCTTAAACACTTGTCTTATATAGACAGACTCAAAAACTCCAACCATTCTCTGTCTCATATCGCCTACTTAGAGGCGATCTCTGCTTGACTTGCAAAGCCATGTCTTACGCAGCTCTGTTAGAAATGCTACATCTAAAGAAATCCCAATCCCTCTGCACCACATGCTCCAGAGACCTCAACCTCATTACCACAATCAACAGAATGTGCTGGAGGGACAGGTTCATAACCTAAAGACTGCCCATGCTATGGAATAAACTTCCCATGCATGTCAAACAGAGCACCTCACTGGCCCTCTTCAAGAGAAATCTTGATGAGTGGATGGAAAATAGAAAATACACCCCGGGGATCACTCCAGTCGCTCTACTCGACAGAGGCATTGGAAATTAAGGTTGGGTGGCATGATGCCAGGGTAATCCTATGGCTAAGCTTGTAAAGGCTCCAGGGCCATTAGCCTAGTACACACCTATGAACCTATGAAAGTTTTGTTGTTTGGTTGAAAATTACCATTTGTGTAAGTATCAATTTTGCTAAGAGTAATTGGGTACCCTGGTAAGAGCCTCAGAGTAGCTGGCTTTGTGGGTGTTCTGGTGGCAGTGTATCTACCTTATAGTTTGGGTGAAGGTGGCAAAGCAGGTAAACTGCCAGCCTTTCCCAGGTGTGTGTGTGTGTGTGTGTGTGTGTGTGTGTGTGTGTGTGTGTGTGTGTGTGTGTGTGTGTCTATTTTTCTCACAAAGTGAACATTCCCCACTGGTGTCAGTGGTGAAGATTGAGGTTCCTTGATCACTGTTCCACAGGAGGGATGTCACATGCACCACTTAAAATTGTTGTGCCTAGGCAGTTTTATTTTATTTATTTATTTATTTTTATTTTGAATTCCTTAGCTGGGATAGTGCACTGATTCCACAGGCTGTATTTCTGTCTTGGCCCTATGAAAACTCAATAAAAATGTGACATTGTATACAGATTGAATAACAAGATGCAATATGTTCATATATTATATATAAAATGAATATCATAGTTGGTTTGAGGATATAAATGCCATTATATACACAGTGACTGAAAAAACCCAGTACATACTTTGTATGTAGAGTAGCATGAAAGTTGATATACTGAATGAATCACAATCAAAAAATAATCAAAACAAGTTATGTAGACAGAAGAAGGGAATGAAAATGTTAAGTTATATCATATGACCACAGAAACAGCAGCTGAATTTTCCTTGAGTCTTGAAATGTGTTTTTATTTGTGAATAGAAAATGGGGTAAGAGGAATAATCTTTAAGAGAAATTACCACAGCTTATGAACAAGGACTGAGAAAGCATCATCTGTGCAGTGAAGCCTAGTTTGGGGTATTTGGAAGAGATGCCATGAGTGGTTAAGATGTCTAAGGTTGTATGTTGGTGCATCTCTGAATAGTCTGGACGTTTGTATAGGGAAGGTGTCATTCTTGATAAGTTTCAACAGTTGAATGGCAAGTAGAAAAACAGTTGCCCTCCTTTGCCCCACCCTAGTTACACTACTGTTCATGCATTTTCTCATTTGTTTACTATTTTATAAAGTTGCTCAGAATACAAGCTCCTGAGTCATTCAACTGTCATCTTGTCTTTTTCTTTGCCCTTCTCATATGTAGCAATCACAGAACTACAGAAAAGGCCACCATGCTATATGCATCCTACAGAAGCACCTTCAATAACCTTTGCTGTGTATTATGCTTCCTTGCATTATTTTACAAAGTGTACAACATGTTTGCGGGTGGATTTACGATATCACGTGATGTTCTCATCAATGGTATTTTAGATTTTTACAATGCTTATGTAATTTTTTCAGACATGAAGCATGCGTACACATCTTCTACATAACAGGTCAAATTTTCAGTATTTCTAAACAATGATGGCTTAAGTGAGATTTGAGGCACAAGGAAACACAAGCTATGATTAAACCGTATGCACTAACCAGAAGAGCAGTGATGATACAGCATTTGCAGAAGTTGGTGCTTTCCATCTCAGTTTCACCAGCTGTATTTCATACCTGCTACTTGCCGCTGTATGGATAAACAGTACACATAATATAAGACAAACAGGGTAGTTTCCAACATTTGGCAAGCAGTAAAGTTTAGTGATTAAGGTAATAACTGCAAATCAGCTGCATCAGGCAAGCTTGGGTTTTACTTCCTGCCTCTTACTTTGAAAACTGTGCAGCTCAGAGGCTGAATAAATTGTTAAACCAAAATAAAAGTGCTTGTCATTCCTGAAAACATTACACTTATGTAACAGATTCTACTGTCAACATACAATACACAAAGACAATTAATAAACTACTCAGAATGAGCTTCAGGTAGTGACAGACCATACAAACAACAGCGATGTATTTCATTTAGCTCCTCAGCACTATTTACTGCAGTTCTGGTCACTCCTAGTAGCAGCTAATCAAACTGAAAAGCAATAGGTTTGTTTTTAGTATGAATATTAAAGTGCAGAATTTAAGTCTACGTATTTATGCATGGAAACAAGAGCGCTCCTGCAGCTACCACATAAAAGATGCCCCCCCCCAACACATACACACACATACACACTTACACACACACACAAAGGTGATATTATAAGGAACCTAGGCACATTCATAGACAATGAACTTGCATTTGTCTACTACATTATCAACTACCTTTAGGATATAACTATTTATGGCCCTTACTTAAGGCACATCCTCCATATTTAAGGACATTATTGTCCCCTCTGTCTAATCAGATCCATAATAGGATACAGTGCCTCATCTGGCATGCAGCTATCCAAACACATCCCCCATCTAGAAAGAACACAATGTTTCCTACTGAAGAAAACTTCTGGTATGAGATTTTAAGTTCCACAGACTAATTACAAGTAGTCATGTCACTCTACCTCACTTCCTATAGGCTCTTACACAATGAACTCTGCATAGCCAACAGGACTGTCTGTGAAAGATCCAGTCCTGCTTAACCTGTTACATTGTCTGCCAGTTGGCAGAGAGGGATAAAGCTCTGAGCTATAGATTCTGTAGTGCAGGGTTTGATTCCCTCAACCCCATTTGACTACTGTGTGACCTTGAGAAAGTGACTTAACCAGATTTTGCTCCCAGGTTCCCTATGTCCATTATACCTACCAGTTTATTAGTGGGTATTGCTATTATTATCTCCAAATAACTAGAAATACTATCAATCCCCTCTGTAAGGTCTTAAATCTACATCAGAATATAAACAGGTCCTGTACAAGAGACATATCATCCAAAGGAACCCTCACCTATAGAACAAGCTCTCACTCCACATCAAAGTAGTTCCCTAACTCTCTTTAAAATCATTCTCTATCAGTATATGGGATTCTGCACGTTCATCCTTGGTCTGTGAACTGAGGCCGTTAAAGAAACAGAAACAATTAGTGGGGTTTGCATTGGCGATTGCCTTTAATCACCTATGAACCTGTAAGGCAAAACAGCATTACTCAGTTAGCAATGCTGCACTGCAATCTGATTTGTACATATGTAAGGTTGAAATATATTGAGCCATAATTCTGAGAAGAGATATTCTAATAAAGCCTTACTTAGGTAAATCTATTAAAACAAGATATACAAAGAATGTGTATAGTCATAAACAGTACATGTAGCCATGCAATCATCAAAATTAAAACAAATAATCGCTGACTTAGTCGGTGACTGCAAAACGTCCATGTGTTTAATTTTACTAGATAACAACTCATGTTCACTTCCTTTTAAGTCTCATGCATACTACCATATTAATGTAAAAGTTGTAGTGGGACTAGACATAAGAAACATGTGGTAATCTCTTGGCCTGCAGAATACCACTTCCTTTTTTCCATTGTCTGCAGCTGACAATCAGCCACCACCAGTTCCTCTAATTGCTCGCTGGCTGTACTAGACCCACCTTAGCCTTCCCTGGGCTTGAAATGAGCCATGCCTGAGGTCATTGAGAAGATGCATCCTACAGCTGCCAGGGAATAAGTATGCCTAACTCATCCTTCCTATGGCAGGTTTGTGTACCCCACTATGGCTGCCTCTGGGAGGTGCATGTGAGGTTCAGCATATGCATGGCCTCCCAACTAAATGGCACAGCTCTTGCAGTGCAAAGCTTACCTAGGTCTTTGTGCTGTGATTGTAGCAAGCCAGGCCATCTTCTCCCCAGGAAGGGTGAGCCAATGTCAGTGGCTTGCTCCCATCCGCTTATGCTTGGTTCCTCTAGCAACCGAGAAGCTCATAAAACACCGGTCATCTGGTCGCTGGTCATCTAAGGTGCATTTGGGGATTTCTCTCTCTCTGTCATTGGGAGGGACAGAATGCTACTTACTTTTAACAGTACAATAGACTAGACACATGTGTACTTCACATTTATCCCATAGGCATCTAAATTCTCTTTCTTAACATTTTATCACATGATACTAATTTGGAAAACAAATACGAAATTTCTGCTGAAAACTTAAGCCAGGCTTTAAGAATGAACATTCCCCAAATGAAGGAAGTAGTCATACTGATACTGTAACATTTCTTTGCCAACCCCAAGTCATCACATACTATCTGTTTCCAGCAGTACACCAATCTGATTTGCTTTTCCCTACATCACATAAGCATATGTACAATACATGTAGCCACACAGACATAATGTTCATTTCTTTTTACGTTGCATGCATACTGCCATATTAAATGTGAAGCTGTAGCCGTACTCAACATAAAAAAAACATTTTAAGATCTCCTGATCTGCAGCATAGTACTTTCTTTTTTCCCCACTCCCTGTAGCTTATTTTCCTCCTGATTTTCAATGTTTGATATCATTCTGTCATGACGTTTGTTAGCTTTCTTTACTTCTATAGTTGTAACAAATACCTGTAATAAGTAATCTCTTTCAACTGTCCCTATCACTTGCCATGTTACTACATAAAAAGCAAATCTGTGCTTCCTCCTTATTCGTGCTTTAGGTTGCAATCTGTTGATGACACCCTATGTGAAACTAAATGTTTCTCATGTTAACATGTTCAGTGACCAAAGAAAATGGTTCTCTGAGTCTCCTTTTCCTGTAGGTTTGAGCATCTCTGACCAGAAACACTGCACAATGACTTCTGGCCACCCCTGACGTTCATTATCTAAATCCCAGGGATGAAAATAGCTTGGGAAGGCAGCCAGCAAGGCTTGACATTTGCTGTTTCTAGCTATGGGATCTAATGGTTCTTTTGCTGACTTCTTTCTTCACTGTTTTTTCTTAGTGTTCCCATTTATATGAACCTTCGTACTTTCTGTGAAGCAGTCTTTGGTCTTGACCCTGATGGCAGTAAATCACTTGTAAGTGCTATTTTTTCTTTACTCAGAAGAGCTGTTCTTGCCTCACTGACATTCTGCAGCCCTGGGTAAGTAACCTCTGGCAACTGCCCAGTCCTCATCTCTGGTGTTCCATTTCCTATTGCTTAGGAACTTGCATTCATGACCACTAGATTTCAGTTGCTAATTCGCAAAATGTATTTGTTTAATACAGCAACAAAATGCACATCACTATTTGCTGCTATCACTCAGAAATGGCTGATATTGCTCCTTTAATTCCTATGGTAAGGTACTGCCTTATATACTGTCATCTCTCAGACCTTTATGTGTGGTATGGCAGTGTTTTATATCTGATCTTTACTCTCACTTTTTTATTATCCTTACTTTTTCTGTTATACCTATTGATTTACTGTCGGCACACTTTACAATTGCTGCTGCTAATTCTTCATCCATTCTAGTCTAATTATGTTAGTTTATTTACACAAAACATGTGATAATGATCAGTTAAATCTAACTAGATAGAACTAATTTTACAGTGAATTCCTGTTGAGAAAATCCCAACTATACAAAGTGCACTAGTGCAGACAATGTGGAAAAAATATTCATAAGATACAAAGCTAGCAAACTTTTTTACAAAACAAAAACTAAGTGAAGCAGAGATGAAGCACGGCTGAAAATGCATGCACAAAAATTACACACACATTATACTTCTGAACAATAAAGGAGACGTTCGGCAAATAACATACTTGTGATAAGTGATAAAACACAAAATTTAACGGCATACTCTGGAGGCCCCCATATAAATACTTCTATACAGGGTTAGTGACTGTATGGTATCAGTTCCGATGTTCTTCCATGTTCTTCATGCATAGAAAACACAAATCATTGGCATAATTAAAAACAGGTGTAACGGGCTGTTTGCTCCTCTTCTCCTGTGCAACCTGCCATTGAAGCAGTCCCTGTCCCTGCCCCACGGTCTAGTACTAGGAACACTTAAAAAAAAATAATGCAGCTGGGCTGATGGTCAGCTGTGGTCTTGCAAACAGGGAAACAAATGAAAGAAAAACAGTAAAAATAATAGCTATTGATGAGAGACAAACTTCATTGTGACATCACATCTCAATAAAATCCGCCTTACATTTTTTCACTTCATTATAACTATGGAAAGATCTAAACAATGGTCAGTGAGGTCAGTTCTCTTAAAACTCCCAAGGTATGTATGTGTGTATATATATATATATATATATATATATATATATATATATATATATATATATATAAGTATTTTGTCAGTCACTATCTCTGTTAAGAAAAAACGTGTTCTGTGCTAAAAAAGAACACAGGTTAGCTCAAACACCTTGAAGACTCTGCATTAGGTCATAAAACACAACATCAGATAAATGAGCATGAATTTCTCACTTATGTCCTGTTGCTCCTTTACAACTTACAGTTTATCTTGTCTAAATAAAATCAAGTGCAGAATGACAAATGAATTATCTCACCTATTGCATGAGTTGTGAAACCCTGTACGCATACTCTCTGGAAGCATCTTCTATGGAAATGTCAAAATGTTTTCATTTTCAACATATTTATAACTGGAGTTTGGCACAGATTCCAGAGGTAAAAAAACAACAGGGATGTTACCCACATTTGGATTTTTTTAACCTCAGTTGTAATCAACATTTCTAACAAATTCATACATGGCTTAAACATTTTTAGAGTTACTGAGTAAAATAGAGTGCAGCCCACTTTTAGAATGTAAAATAGGTCAACCTTCCTGTTTGCACTCACAAACAGCATAAGTGATTTGTATATAATTAAAAAAAACATTTGAACATTCCCTTGCTTTCTCAATGTCATTACCTTCCTTTTGTGGTAATAATACGTCCCATTCAGTGTTCATCACAATAAAGAATTGTTCACCAAGATTCTCTGTCTCTCTAATCTCTATTAGCACAATTTTACTTTAACATTGCTTTCCCTCTCATACATTTAATTTTGGATGCACATATCTACTGGATTTGTAATTTAGGTGCATTCCTATTAATACAAATAAAATAATAACTTATCTGCTGTATTTTTAAGTACTGTTCCCATTACAAGCATTTCTAAACAATGTAGTATTAAGTGAATCTTCTTATCTCATTCAGTACATATATCAAGGAAAGGGATATTGCCATGACTGCAAGACAACACAAATCTTTAATAAAGGATAATACTTTCCAAATTCAAGTAAAATGTATTCCATTTAATACGTCAAACAATGTGATTATCCCAGGTGCTCACCCCCCCCCCCTTTTTTTTTACGGAGAGTTGAGTTCTCTCTAGCTGTGTACTTCTTACAGGGATTCCCTTCTCAGATACATTATTTAGACATAGCCCTTTTTTACAATGAAGCTGACATGTGTGACTTCTTAGCAGTTGTACACCTTCTTCTGAAATATGCATTCTGTATTGCATGTGTTACTTTTGGTTAGCATTGCCATTTCACAGCAAGAGGTTCTCCGGTTCGATCCTTGGCTGGGGTGCCTTCTGTGTGGAGTCTGCATGTCCTCTTTGTGGTCATGTGGGTTTCCTCCCACATCCCAAAGACATGCTGTAGGTAGATTGGACACTCTAAATTGGCCCTAGGCGTGAGTGCATGCGTGTGCCTTCTGTGGAAGACTGGGCGCCGGGCTGGCAAGTCGACACCGTAAAGCTCCACTGCCAATCATGAGCGGACAGGTGATCCGCTGTGGTGACCCCTAACCTGGAAAAGCTAAAAGAAGAAGATTGCATGTGTTACTTTTACTGTGATCTGTCTTAGTGCTCAAGTCCTAAGTCGTGTTACACTTGAACTCGTTCCAGGTTTTTCTAATTTGCTGATAACCCATTGTGAATGCACTTGCAATGTCTATGCAGGCTCCTGACAAATAGAAGCTACTGCCCCAACAAAATTAGGAATAGAAGTAACTTTACCTGTTTGAAGTAATTGCAAAGGGAACAGTTATCCTCTGTTTATAAATATCAGTACTTCTCTGTTTTCAATTTAAATAGTTTGCAAGCTGTATATTGTGAAAATTAAATCTGAAAACTTCTGTACGTTAGTTGCAAGTGTGTAGGTATGCAACAGCTTTCATTTGCCTGTACCTCATTTTTACTGTGACATGACTTGCATCTTTATATATTCTTGTTATAAACAGTGTTTGCTATCTTTGCACCTTAAACCTAGGTTGTTGTTGAAAAGGGATATGGAACTGATTCTCTTACATGGTTTTAACAAACACACATAAATAAACAAATAAAATAGCACAGAAAGCTAATACTGAAAAGAAAGAGACATTTATTTATTTATGTCTGATATTTAGCTGTTAGTATTATGTATGTTGGATGATCTAGGCTTACCATGGGACAGACTTAAAGTGTTTACAACTGTCACTAGACCAGTGGAGTTGATCTAAACTATTAATGAATATCTCTGATCTTCTTCTTTTTTCAGCTTTTCCTGGTTAGGGGTCGCCACAGCAGATCACCTGTCTGCTCATGACCGGCAGTGGAGTTTTACAGTGTCGAGTTGCCAGCCCGGTGCCCAACCTTCCGCAGAAGGCACTCACATGCACACACTCACACCTAGGGACAATTTGGAGTGTCCAATCCACCTACAGCTTGTCTTTGGGATGTGGGAACACCTGGAGGAAACCCACGTGACCACAGGGAGGACATGCAGATGCCGCACAGAAGGCACCCCAGCTGAGGATCAAACCAGAGAACTTCTTGCTGTGAGGTGACAATGCTAACCACTGTACCACCATGGCCGCCCCAGCAAAATAAGGAAGTTTTGCAGGCCATTACGCTGAGAAGGGTTCTAAAACTAAATGCCTGCAAAATGGGGTTCTTTAAAAAATCCAGACTCTTCAGGCTAACAGACATATAGGAGAAAAGAGGTGTATGTGTTTTGAGTTTAGAAAGATGTCAGTCCAAGTCAGTGGACATGTAAGCCAGATAATGAGTGAAATGGATACAAAATGTAACCAGGAATGAATGAGCTCCAGCAAGTAATGTCAGACATTGTACAGCAGTGTGACATTCATGAAAACCATATATCCATCTCATGTGTTAGCTATAAAGACCAGGATAAACAGAGACAGAAAAAAATGGCAGTTTCACCCTGAGCAAAAGAACTTTCTTAATTTTGAATTTGTAGATTGCAGTCTGATTCCCAATTAAACAGTGATGCTGGGAGAGAAAGTCTGCATGCAGCTGTGAAGACATCTGGATGCATCTTGATAGCTGTAATAGATTCCACCTAGAACACGTCACTCCTGGTGGTCTTAGCAAGGAAATATATATATGTGTATGTCAAATATGGGTTTTTTGCATTTAATTGACGTTCACTTTGTCTTATTTCCCTTTATACCAGGAAAAATGTGAAAAATGGACTTAACAAAGTGAAGTTACAGAGAATATTTTTACTGGGGAGTCCCCCACACTCCCAACAAATTAAGCATACTAACTCCAAAATCACTCAATATTGGAGAAAAGGGTAAAATAAAGTACAGTTTTGTACCTACCATAAATGTAGATGTTCGAGTGTTCACACTGCTGCAGTCATTACACTTGGGTTATCCTGCCCTCAGGCGGTCCCGCAGTCATCCAGAGTTCCAAAGTCTTGGTCCGGCGTCGGTTGCTGTTGCTTCTTCCCTGATGTCAGTGTGCCAGAGGTATATAAGATGCATCTGACACCATTTTCTTCAGTTTTTCTTGCCCCAGATGCCAGGTGCCCCCAAGTAGGTAGGCAATACATATTGCTAATAAAAAATATACATATAAAATTAAAACAATACCTTCAGTTACAAGCAAATACACCACAAAGGTTGTATAGGATAGAAAGGTATAGATAAGTCCAGCTAGTTCAGAGGGGATGGAGGGAGGGTAACCTGGACTGCAGCAGTGTGAACACTTGAACATTTACATTTATGGTAGGTACAAAACTGTACTATGTTCATCATGTTACACTGCTGCAGTCATTACACTTGGGTAGAATCCCAAAGCTAAGGTTGGGTGGCTGGTCTATAAAGAGTTAGGATTGGCTATGAGGCCTGCAGAACTGCAGTGGCAAATCCTGCTCTGGATTTAGAGTAAAGAGGCAGGTGGTAATGCTTGGTAAAGGTGTGCACTGAACTCCCAAGTTGCAGCCTCCAAAACTTCCTTGGTAGGTACTCCTCTGAGAAAGGCTGTTGAAGTGGCTGTTGCCCTGGTGGAATGTGGCCTAATGTTATTTGGGACTGATTTTCCATGCTGTGTGTAGCAGTAATGAATACAGTGTCCTATCCATTTGGATATAGTCTGCTTTGAGATAGCCTTGCCCTGTGATCCTGCAGCATATGCTACAAACAGTTGCTCAGTTTTCCTGAAAGCTTTTGTTTTGTCCAAGTAGAAGTGTAGCTGCCTGCGTATGTCCAAAGAATGCAGAAGTTTCTCCCCTTTATTCTGGGGGTTTGGATAAAAAGTTGGCAGATGGATGGTTTGGTTAACAGCCAAACTAGATATCACCTTTGGCATAAAGGTAGGGTTTGTCCTTAAAGAAACCATGTCCTGATGAAAAATTATAAAAGGTTCCACTGCCATTAATGCCTGTAGCTCTGAGACTCTTCGTGCTGAAGTTACTGCCAGGAGCAGAGCTGTTTCCCATGATAAAAATTTTAGATCGGCTGTATTGGCTGGCTCAAAAGGTGGCAGAGTTAGTTTTTCCAAAATGAAACTGAGGTCCCAAGTTGGTGTTAGTGCTCTCCGGGGTGGTCTTATGTTTTTAGCCCCTCTGAGGTACTGCTTTAGCAAGGGATGAGAGAATAAAGGAGGATCCGTGTTGTAATGTGCTGAAATGGCAGAGGCGTGGATCTTAATTGATGAGAAGGACAGGCCTCTGTCCAGCATCTCAGTTAAGTATTGTAAAATCTGAGGAATGTTTGGAACAAGAGGGTCAAGGCTTTGAGCCTGGTTCCAGGTGCAGAATCTCTTCCATTTTTCTGAGTAAGCTTTCCTGGTGCTAGGCCTCCTGGCCTCCAAAATGACATTCATAACAGCTTTAGAGAGAGATGTTGCCTGTTTGACTAATGAATCTGCCATGCAGCCAGGTTTAGGGTTTTGAGCTGACTGTGCAGGATCTGATTGTTTTGTTGAGTCAGAAGGTGTGGAATTTGAGGCAAAATCCATGGTGGGCCTTGAGCTAAGTTCCTTAAGATAGGGTACCAGTGCTGGTGTGGCCAGTCTGGAGCAATCAGGATCATCTGTGGTTTTTCTTGTCTGGCTTTTAGGAGTACCTTTGAAAGGAGAGGCAGTGGCGGGAAGGCATAAACTTTTAGGTTTTTCCAGCTGAACAAAAAAGCATCCACTTTCCATGCTTGTTTGTGATAAGTCCTTGTGCAGAATTTTTATAGTTGGCAATGCAGTGGGGAGGCAAAAAGATCTATGTCTGGGCATCCCCACTTTTGCGTTACCATGCTGAAGATTTGTGGATTCAATTTCCATTTGTGAGGGTCCATGATATTTCTGCTGAGATCGTCTGCCAGAGTATTTTTCTTTCCTGGCAGGAATTGTGCTTGCAGGTGAACTTGGTACATTATGGCTGTGTTCCACAAGGTCATGGCTTGCCTGCATAGGGGATAAGAATGACTGCCCCCTTGCTTGTTTATGTACCACATTACTGTGGTGTTGTCTGTCTTTAATAATAGTTGTCCTGGACGCAGAAAGTCCTTGAAAGCTGTTAGGGCATTTTGAACAGCCAACATCTCTTTTTGATTGATGTGAAGATGCATCTGGTCTGTGGTCCACTTGCCCTGAATGCATTTTCCTGCCATGTGTGCTCCCCAGGCATAATCTGAAGCATCTGTTGTTAGTGTTTGCCTGGCTGTGGGTTGGATAAAAGGCTGAGCCTTGTTTAGGTGACATGCCTATGCCCACCATAGAAACTCCTGTTGTAGGCAGGGAATCATTGGAATTACTGTTTCTAAACTGTGAGAGTGTTGAGTCCAAACACTTTTTAGGTACCATTGTAATTTCCTCATATGCAGTCTGGCATATGGTATTAGTAGTATGCAGGATGCCATGAATCCCAGGGCCTGCAGAATTTTTCTTGCAGGGAGATGGGACTTTTTTGCCAGTAATTGAAAATATTGAGTTAGTTGAACTTGTTTGTCTGGCGTGAGGTAAGCCATCTGGGCTGTTGTATTTAAGCTGGCACCCAGGAATATAATCTGTTGTGAGGGCACTAGTTTTGACTTATTTTCATTTACTGTGTACCCTAGAGAAATTAGCAACCTTTTTACAAATGCCAGATGCTGCAGAAGAATGTCCTTTGTCTCTGCTTGAATGAGGCAGTCATCCAGGTATGGATATATTTGAATTCCTTTTTGTCTGCAAAATGCAATTACTGGTGCCAGACACTTTGTGAAGACCCTGGGCACAGTGCCAAATGGCAGTGCAGAGAATTGGTAGTGCATTGTACCAGCTTTGAATCTGAGGTATCTTCTGCAATTTTGTCTGATAGGGACATGCAGGTATGCCTCTTTGAGGTCCAGAGTAACAAGCCAAGCCTTCTTGCCCAGCATGGGTAGAAGCTGCTGTAATGTCAACATTTTGAATTTCGGTATATCCAGATAAGTATTTAGAATTGAAAGGTCTAGTATGGGCCTCCAGGCCTTGTCCTTTCTGGGGACCAGGAAGAGTCTTGAGTAAATCCTTGTCCTTGTTCCTGTTGAGGTACTTTTTGAATAGCTCTCATGTCCATGAGGGCTGAAATTTGTTTTTGTGCCTCTGCCCATTGATTTTGTGGCAGGTCTCGCATTCCTTTTAGCCTTGGTAAAGTATGAAAGTGGAACCTGTAACCTTGAGACACAATATTCAGAACCCATTTGTTTTGGGTGATTGTTTGCCAATTTTGAGAAAAAAGTGTTAGTTTTCCCCCTAAGGGGGCTTCCAAAAGGGAAGTGCTTGGCGTACGAAGGGGAAAGTCATTGTGACTGTTTCCTGTAAGGCTGAGACTTGTCCTCACCTCCTTTTGGGGTTGAGATGCCCCACTGTCGTTGTCTGTTTGAGCCTTGGGGTTGAGATCTGGATCTTGGGCGTCTGTATCTGCCTCTCTGTGGCCTGTCTGACACTGGAAAGGACCAATTCTTAGTTGGTCAATTTCTGCTAAATCGAGGTGGCTGTACCTGTAAGAAATCCTTGACTGCATAGATTTAGCTTTATCCTCCATTTTCTTTAACACCTCTTCTGCCTTAACACCAAACAAGGTATCATGCTGTAAAGGGGCATCCAATAATTTTGCCTTAACATGATCAGGTAAACTCTGTTCTTTTAACCAAGCATGTCTTCGAATCACTGAACCTGTAACTGCGGTTCTACAAGAGCCCTCTAAAGAATCAAAACCACATTGCAGAGTATGTTTTCCCACCTGTTCAACTGCATGCAATAAATCCTGCATTTCTTTACAATGAGGAGCTTCTGAGCTTGCAAGCATTTTCTTTTTTTAACTGAGCCATTAAATATTGTTGGTACTTAAGCATGTGAAACTGGCAATTTAAAGCTCTTATTGCTAAAGTTGCAGAAGTGTATACTTTCTTCCCCCATCTATCCAAAGCTCTGGAATCTCTGTCAGAGGGTACTGGATTTTTTGCAATGGAAGCCTTAACCCCTTTTGTACCCTGGGAAATAGTTTCTGGATCAGCAGAAGGGTTTTTATAAAGAAACTTGTGAGAGTCAGGGACTCTATAATACCTATCTGGCTTAGCTGGTGCAGGGGGCAAAGAATCAGGAGATAAGCTGGATTCAGAGAACACATCATCCACAATAACTAGCACAGGCAGAATAGCCAGGGGCCTGTGCTGAGGCAATAAAAGGAAATCCCTGAGCCTTTTCTTGGATTCTGAGTAATCCTGACTTTCCCAATGGAAATGCTCCCTCATGGTATGTAAAGTTTCCCCAAAAGAATAATCCTCAGGAGGAGAGGCTGAAGGGATAGATTCTTCAGCATCAGAGTCCTCATAGGGGGGTAGAGAGTATCCCTGGTCTGAAGAGGAATCAGAGGAAATGGAAACCTGATCAGAGGAATCATAGTCAGTATCCTGCCTAGGCCTTTTCTCAGGAGGGGGATGGGAACCCCTGATTAGAGTAATGAGGTCTTCGGCCATTTTAAGCATCTGTTTCTTAGGCATGGAGGACTGTCCAGGAGAATGCTGTACTTGTTTCTTTGTCTTTAATGGTACTTTTGTCTTGGCTGTTGTTTTAAAGGTAAGTTGAGAAAGTCTGAAAACACCCTCAGAAGCCGATGCCTGCTCAGCGGCTCCGGACCCATCTGAGGGATTAGTTTCCGTAGGCCCAATACCTTCAGTTTCCAGAGGCCTAGTTGTCTCCACGTGGGAGTCGGAGGCGGCCTGTGGCTCTGAGGTAGCGCATGTCAGGGGCTGCGAAAGTGCCTCACTGAGAACCGGTGAACTGGCGACTGGCCTAGAAGAGGTTTCGTCGTCGGTTTTGGACCTCGGATGCCTGTCTTTATCCTTGTCCTTGCGTTTTTTCAGTATTGCGGACATCGGTTGATCCGACGGCATAGTATAATTGAACCTTTGGCCAAAGTAGTGCAAAGCAAAATCAAAACGTCTTTTTATAGTGCGTTTGTTAAATCTAGCACAAAACCAACAACTAGTGAAGCTGTGATCAGGGCCTAGGCATGGAATACAGTAAGAGTGGAAGTCCTTATGAGGTATTTGCTTCCCACAAGAAATACAATTATTAACTTTTTCTGACATCGGCCTGAGGCAAGAAAAAAGTTTCCCCAATGGGGTACTTAGCTTTACTGAAGACTTCGGATCTGAAATTCGACTTCGAAAATCTCAGGAGTTGGCCGACCGGCACTTGCGAACTGCTTCTGCTTCGGGCACCGCGCGGCAATTAAGACTGAAGAAAATGGCGTCAGATGTATCTTATATACCCCTGGCGTACTGACGTCAGGGAAGAAGTGACAGCAACCGATGCCGGACCAAGACTTTGGAACTCTAGCCGACTGCGGGACCGCCTGATGGCAGGATAACCCAAGTGTAATAACTGCAGCAGTGTAACACGATGAACATCCCTATTTCTAATATTCCAAAATCTCACAAAAATCTGCCTCTTTCCATTAATTCTTTTCAAACTGCATTCCGTTTGATACCTTTAATTCAAATAAAATCTATTAGAAAAGAATGCACTTCATTCAAGTATATATATATCGATATGTATCTATATATATCTATCTATATATATATATGTGTATGTGTGTGTATACATACACACACACACACACACACACACATATATATATATATATATATATATATATATATATATATATATAAAGGGGGGGAGACAAAAAGGTAAACACATATATAGTAAGATAGACAGATATGTGTGTTTATGGGTTAACTGGTTCTAACAGACGTAAGCTTTTCATTTAGACTCGAGCTTGCTGTTGAGTTTATAAGGATCTCCAAGTCAAAGTATTTATGAGTGAGGGAGGATGACATCTTCCAGTGTGAGTAATACATAGTTTTAAGAACATAATCAGAGTTATTGTGTGTTTTTTTTTGAGCATCTATATGGAGATAGTTGTCTGAAGTCGGCGTTTTCCATCTTGGTTTTATTGGGGACATCTTGAACATTTTGGGTAGTGTTACCCAGTACTTTGGGACTATTTTTATTGAAAGCTCATGCATTATTAATTTGTGGCTGATACTGACCTTAAATTCTAATGTCTCCATTTGCTTCCCTTTACCTTTACTGCTTTAGCATTTTTCTTTTATGTGCTGTTAGTTTTCTTACACTGTAAATAACACTAGATATATGTGTAATAGTTATTTCTTTCTTTCCATTTGTTATATTATCTACTGCTTCAATTTGGGGCATGTAAAGGCAAGGATAATGATAACAGTGAAAAAGTTGATTTATGATTATTAATAAAATAAAAAGATGGTATTCTATTTTATGAGATGAAAATTAGATATTACTCAGGACTGCTGTGTACAATTACCAGTTATTGCATGATTCTCTTGTATTTTTGATGCAAAACTGAATCAGATTCTGAATAAAGACCACACACACACAGACACACACACACACACACACACACACACACACACACACACACACACACACAAGACACACACACACACACACACACACACACACACACACACACACACACACACACACGCACACACACACACACACACACACACACACACACACACACACACACACACGCGCGCACGCACACAAGCACACATGCACCCACGCGCACACACACACACACACACACACACACACACACACACACACACACACACACACACACACACAAACACAGAAAGCAGAGCTGTGCAATGTGAAGAGTCCTACAGCTTTTATGATTGCTGACTGATCGCAGTGCTTCCGCCCACTGTTTGTATGGCCTAAGTCTCACTAGGTGTATTACATCTTTTCATGCCATAAAACTTTGCGAGCTCCTACATTTGCTGTTTTCATTTTTATCTTTGTAACTTGTAGTGCATCAGGAAAGCACACACTCCATGTACTACAATGAATTATGATCAGGTCTGTTAGCATAACTGTTTGTTCATGTCCTCCTGAATCAATTTTTCAAGAACATTAAAAAATAGATTATGATGACTGACCTGATCATAATGCTCCATGTTATAGTGAAGTTCTTCTTTTCTGTTTTCTTTTTGCCACAACACCTTCACTTATAAAAGAAAACAAGAAGTAAACATGAATCAATGCAGACTGACTACATAAAAGATATACAACATAAGAGGACAAACTAGTCGGGGCATTGATCTACAGAACACAAACATCACACGGAGATCACTGCGACAAACATCAGCTTTGAACACAGAGTATGGATGCAGCTATTTAGAATGTCACCTCCACCCACCCATCCACAACCCCTGTTTCCCATTTTTGCATATGGGGCAGTGATAGTCATCTAGAGCTAAGGTTCACACCACCAGGTGACCAACCCTACTGCAGTTGTTCTATTAAAGCATAACTGTCAGGAACAAGCAGACTCATTGTACTGGGATTTCATGCAAACTAAGAGACTGGATAAATATCAGACATTTTCTTTAATACTATCCAGGACACCTCCATGGGCTTACTTCTGCTGGCTGAGCCTCTCTGGCCCACCTGTTTGAAAACATCTTGCTAAGCTATCTGTCTTCCTTTTATCAATCAACCAACCACACATACTAGAGAAATTTAAATCATGTTTTTTTTTTATTTTTCCATTAGACGGCAATATATGTCCTGGTTAATGCTGCCAACTGCACCACTTGTGCAAGTAAATAACTGTCTTGAAGTTAACAAGAAAAACACCTTTGGACATGGAGCTGGTATATGTAACCACTTAAATATTCTTTCAGCTTTTTCCATCCACAGAATTTGCACTGGTATATAGTCCCAAAATTTATGTTAGACAGATGGGTTAGTAACACCAGAGTCTGAACAGACTGACCATTTCCTCAGAGCCCCAGTTCCCATCTTGTAAGAACAGAGTCACTTTCTCTAAAGTATTAGAACAATACGGTCAAAGGTAGTTTCTACGCATTCAGTCCAGGAGACCATTAAGAAACCTAGCCCAAAATCCCTAACTGCCCCAAAGCACTTCCTAGTTAAATTACTTGCTCAAGGACACACAGAAGACAGACTAATCAAACCCTGTACTATACAAAATAGCTTGTTAACTGCTCATAGCATTAATCAGCTGAGATTCCTAGCTGTGATAATAACCTTATTTTTCCCCTCAATTTTGGAATACACACTGGTTAACTCTGGCTAACTGCAATAGGTAGTGACTGGACATTTAAGAATGGCAAGTAATTATGTTCTAAAATACTTTGTTAACATTCTGTGTTTTGTTAGGTGCACTCTTCCTGAGCAAACTCTATCCAGTAATGAGAAAGTCGTGGTGCGGACCCAGTGATGCATATTATTTGGTCAAGGCATCCAAACTATATAGGCTGGTCTAAAACTGGACTTCACAAGTTTAAGGAGACAGACTTCAAATATTTATTTACTTTATTTATTTTACATTTGTTAACCAGGTTAGTCTGGCTGAGCTTTTGGATGCATATTATTTGGTCAAGGCATCCAAACTATATAGGCTGGTCTAAAACTGGACTTCACAAGTTTAAGGAGACAGACTTCAAATATTTATTTATTTTATTTATTTTACATTTGTTAACCGGGTTAGTCTGGCTGAGCTTTTGGCTCATTTTCAGCAGAGACCCAGGGAGAAAAGCTCCTCAGGACTAGAAAACAATTTATTAAATTTTAGTAACACAGTAGTAACAATCAGCTACAGGATCTTCCAAGCAGAGACCTGGAGAAAAAAAAAGCTCCTCAGGCAATGCAATTATACAGAATATTAACAATTGGCAGACAAGTATGTGAGTTGTTACAAACAAGGTTTTAAACAATTAGCAGAAGAAAATGTAACTAGTTACAATATTATTTAAGCTGCTTAGAGCAAAATGAGTTAAAAGTTAGGCAGATGCTTATTTAAAGTGGGTAGGATCTAGTTGTATAGGAGTTTGGAAACAAGAAAGGAAAGTAAGAATGGCTAGTAGGGGAGGTAGAGTATAGGAGACAGACTAGACAGGTAGGTTGTTTTGAGACTATAAGAATTAAGAGTGGTTGGAGACAGAGGAAGGGAAGAGGTAGGAGAGGCAGGGGAATATTGTTATAGATACACTAAGAGTGAGGTGGTGAAATAGGTGAAAGGATGGTGGTTTCAGGGTGGTTGGCTACAGTGGCAAGACCACTTTGTTTTTAGGTATTTCCTTGTGGCTAATTTGAAACTTTTGCTATGCTGGAGGGATTTTATTTCCAAGGGGAGTTGGTTCCAGGATGTAGCTGGGTTATAGTTATAGAGAAGGCAGCCTATTTTGGTTTTGAGTTTGTAGATGTGTAATAATCCTTGATTTGAGCTGCGTAGCATCCTAGCAGGGGAACATTTGGATATGATAGTGGAGAGGCTGGGGCAGAAGGAGGGTAGATAGAGGATAGAGTGGATGATTTGTAGTTGGTATAGTTGGAGCAGCTGAGGGAATTCTAGCCAATGTAGTTGCTGTAGTGCTAAGCAGTGGTGTGGCTTGTAGGTTTGGTTAGCTGCAAATCTGGCGATCTTATTATAGGTAGTTTCAAGCTTGAAAATAAGTGTAGAATTTAGGTTTCTGAATATGTGGCAGCTGTACAGGAGTGTTGGGAGTAATAAAGCCTGGGAGAGAGTTATTCTGGCAGTGTTAGTTAAGTACTTCTTGCTACGAAAAAGGTGTCCAAGTTTCTGATGAGTTCTTTTTACCGAGTTAGTAATATGGAGATCAAACTTAAGCTGATCATCGATTGTAACACCTAGCAATTTAGTACTAGATTCAGCTGAGATGATAGTGTTGTTGCAGGATAAGATGGTAAATGTACTTTTGAGTGTGGTGATGTTTTTAGGGAGTAAGAATAGGAGCTTAGTTTTTTTTTTTTTGGATTAAGTATTAGTTTGTTATCACTAAGCCAAGTCTCAATGGTATGGAAGGATGCCTGGGTAGTTGAGTGGAGGTCAGTTGGGTTGTCAGCAATGGTTATAACAGTTGAGTCATCAGCATATTGCACAAGAGATGACTGGGGACAAGAGGAGTAGAGCAAGTTGGTGAAAATATTAAAGAGTAGTGGTCCAAGTATGGACCCTTGGGGGACTCCCATTTGTACAGTGAGAGGGGAGGATAATGCAGAGAGCCAATTAACTGATTGCTGGTGGGTAGAGAGATAGCTGGAGAACCAAGAGATAGTAGGGGGGGAGAAATGTAAGTTAGTGAGTTTATCTAGAAGGAGTGGGTGAGAGACAGTGTCAAAGGCTTTCGAAAGGTCAAGGAATAGGCATGAGACAAGTTTATTGTTAGGCTAGGGAGACTATGTTGATGAATAATATGAGTGCAGTAGTTGTACTATGCTTGGGATGGAAACCATGCTGTGTGGGTGTGAGAAGGTTTTCCTGGTGAAGGTAATTCATTACCTGCTTGTGAATACATTTCTCTAGGATTTTTGAGAGTGGAGAGAGTATGGCAATCGGTCTGAAGTTGGATATGTCTGAGGAGTTGCCCCCTTTGTGAATGGGTAGAGTAAAGAAATTCTTCCATACAGTGGGGACATAGGATTCAGAAATGGATCGGTTGATTAAGATGGATACAGGACAGGCAAGAGGTTCAGAGGCAATCTGCAGGAAGTAAGAGGGTAGCTTGTCAACAGATGCAGAGCAAGGTTTAAGTTTAGAGAGTAATGAATTAACATAGTTAGTTGATACTGCTTTTAGAGAGAAGGAGTTAGGAGGGTTTGGAAGATGTATAGAGTTTGTGGGGGTGCTAGTGTTGTTTCTGGGGGGGGTTATTATGGAGGTTATTGAGTTTATAAAATGATTGTTAAATTTGTTGGCTATGTCTTCAGGTGTTGCACTGGAACATGGGTTAGGAGAGGAAGGGTTTCCTGGATGAAGAGTCTTTTTAATACAGCTCCAGAATTTCTTTGGGTCTGATTTAAGAGTACAGACAGGATTGACATAGAAGTTTATTTTGTCATAATGGATGATTTTTTTTTTTATTTTATTTCTGAGTTTTTTATATTTCTGGAGAAGAGAAGGGGCCTAGTTTTAGTCCACATTTTCCAAATCCTATCCCAGTCTTTCATGAGGGTTCTGGTAGATTTAGTGAGCCAGAGAGCAGTATTAGATTTGATTCTAATCATGCGAAGAGGAGCAAGGGAGTTAAGAATGTTTAGGAATGTAGTGTTGAAGGAGTGGACAGCTTCATCTAAAGGAAGAGTGATGAGGTAAGACCAGTTAATTTTCGAGAGTTGGTGAATAAAGGAGTTACAACAGAAATGAGAAAGTGAGCGGGTGGTAATAAATTTGTTAGGTTTGGTAAGGTGGGGAGTATGTCTGGTGACTGTTATAGGGCAGTGGTCGCTGAGGGCATTTGGAAGGATTTGAGAGTTATGATAGTTTTGAGGGTGGGAGACCAATATCCAGTCAAGAAGAGAGCTAGGTAGGTGAGATTTATTAATGTAGGTTGGGGTTGTGATTAGCTGCTCAAACCCATGTAGGTTTATACAGGAAATAGTGTTGGGAGCTTGTATTGTAAGCCAATCGATATTTACATCTCCCAGTATGTTAATATTATCACCAGGGGGGATATAGATTGCTGAGACAGTTATGGTGTTGAAACTGTTAAGTTTGAAGTTGGTCAGTAGGAGTTCAGCTGGTGAGAAGGAGGGTAAGTCTAGTGTGGGACTGATTTGGGAGAGACAATGATGAATGATATGAGTGCAGTAGTTGTACTATGCTTGGGATGGAAACCATGCTATGTGGGTGTGAGAAGGTTTTGGTGGAGTAAAGTATGGAGACTCCTCCTCCTTTTCTTTTAGGTCGATCTAATCTAAGGATATTATAGCCAGGACGGATGATTTCACTGTCCAGATGGTGAGGTTTTAACCATGTTTCAGTTAGGATAACTATGTCAGGAGTATAGTTAGCTATCCAAGCATAGAGTTTTTGAACTTTATTTACAAGGCTCCTGATGTTGATAGAGCAGAATTGTACTTGTTTTTGTGGGTTGGAGGGGTTGGCAGGTTTAGATACAGGGGGATTATTGTTCAGGGTAGAGTCTGTAGGGCCTGAGTTAGGATGAATGTCACCAGATAGAAGTAGAGGTTTGTAATGGGGTTTTAATTTGAGTAAGACTTTGTTTTTTTGTTTTAAAGGGGAGGGGGAGATATTTTTATTTTAGGAATGGGAGTGATGGGGGTAAGGATGGTGGGACAAATTAGTAGATAGGGTTGTGGTGCAGTACTTGAGTTAAGAGTGGTGGTTGAGGGATAGAGTATAAGGAGTAGAGAAAGTAAGAGTATAGTTTGAGTTGTAAGAGACATGTCACTTTACGGGATGTAGAACCAAGGATGAGAGGGAGGGGTGGGAGTAAGGTATAGCAGTCTTTGATAGTGAATAGTAGGTAAGTGTGGGGAGGAGCAAAGAAAGGAGGTAGTTTGAGAACAGGAAGTAGAGGGGTGGGGGATTAGGGAGGAAGTGAGGGGGTGTGGTTGTATGGATAGGTATAAAGGTAATGATATGGGGGGTAGGTGGGAATGGGGGTGGGAAGTGAGCAAAGCGAACGGAGCGGGTCTACACCTTCCAGATAGAACCTAGCTAAAAAAAACTATCAGCTAGTCCAGGGACATTTACTAAAGATGCTACACCTGAAGGGCTTTCAGCTGCAATTAGAGCAAATATGGCATCCATGGTTTTTAAACCTTTAGTGTGCTGTACCTGAGGAATCACTTGGGGGGTGGGGGAAGGGAAGGAAACCATCAATTGGAATTTAAAGTAGCAGGGGAGAATCCAAGGCACTCTGCTAACCTAGCTAATTATCAAAGGACAGCCAAGGAAATAAGGTAAACATACAGGCACCCTTGTTCAAGGACTGGGAGGTTTCTCCAAGACAAAAATATGTGTAGGAGTACACCACAGGTAGAAGTTGTATGCTGCTTACTAGTCTGCAATGGCAGATTTTATTCTCTTTTATATTTGTATTCCCCTTTGCTCATTTTTTGCTGCATACAATGTAGCTAAAGATAAAAGCAGCTGGAGACTTTGCACCTCTTTCTGGTGTTTATTGAAGAACAAGTATTGAGGAGGAGGAACTGAAGGCTATGACTATTGAGAGGGGCTAAATACCTTAACATACAACAAATTATCAACAGTGAAATGGATGAAAGGGGTAGGGGGGGCTAAGAGGAAGAAGGTTTGCAGCTGTTGCCCCTGGGGTATGCACTCTAACTGACTGTAACAGATTTTAACAAGGCATAACAGTAGTCACAAAAGCAAGCACCTACACTACACAAGTGGCAACAACAAGGTTCCTGGAGTTAAACCTGGGGCTGCAGTCTATTTTTGGATGATTGCTGGTTAGAGATGTCTTTCCTTTTAGCTGGAGTGAGAGGATTCCTTGTTCACATAAGTGGGGGGGGGGGGGCAAAGCGATCAGGTCCTCGGTGGCTACTACACAAGTGGCAACAACAAGGTTCCTGGAGTTAAACCTGGGGCTGCAGTCTATTTTTGGATGATTGCTGGTTAGAGATTTCTTTGCTTTTAGCTGGAGTGAGAGGATTCCTTGCTTACACAAGTGTGTGTGTGTGTGTGGGGGGGGGGGGGCCCAAAGCGATCAGGTCCTCAGTGGCTACTACACAAATATAAACATAAATTATGTGCAAGTCTGTACAGCAGCTCTAAATGTATTAATAGCGTCACTGATGTCTGGATTAGTCAAATTAGGACCATACTTACTGTGGACATCATTAATAAACATTAGTTATAAGCAGCAACTAAGATTTTTTTATTAAACAAGAAACATATTTATTAAACTATCACTTATGACATACACAATCATACATTTATACAAATGAAAACAAAACAATATTGACATAATTTTAGTTGCAAGCATTTTACATTGCTTATAATCTTTCCAGTCACTGTCAAACATTAAATAGCTCATTCAAATCTGCCTTCTTTTAAACCCCATTTCTCATCTGCATGTATTGTTCCTACAATTTCTATTTTTTTCTGTGTAATTTGTTCCTACCCTTTTCTGAAGATCCCATTTCCAGTTGTTTTATCTCTGTTACTATATTCACTATTTGTAGTTCGGTTGGTTTAGACTTTAATTTCCATTTTCTAGTAATTGCTGTCTAGGCAGCCACCATAATTAGACACAGCAAGGCCTTACTATGTCTAGGCAATTCTGTATCATAGCTAAAAAAAAAAATAATTTCATTTGTCATACCAGTTTCCTCACCCAATATTTCTGATAGAGTAGTCTGCAGGGAATTTTTTAAAGTCTGCCAACTCATTACACTCCCAGAAAATATGTTCCCAATTACCTCTTTCACCTCCAACATTTGCTATCTGAGGAAAAAATTCTTTGTAGTCCAGATGTATAAAAATACCTATGTAAATAACACCAAGCAAAGATCTTAAATCTTCTAGACTTTGTTGGATATTTCGGAGACATACCTACATCCCCATTGTTTCTTTGTGAATTGCTTATCCAATCTCTTTTCTCAATCCGTTCTAACCTCCTCTGATTGATATCCTGCAATATTCTGTATGCTCTACTAATTATTCCTTTTTTAACAGCAGCTTCTGTTCTAGATTATTTAAAAAAACTGTGCTGGTCTTTCACTTAGGATCACCCTATTTCTTGCTCTTTGCCTATACTCCGATATCAGTTCTTGATAGGGAAGGCAATCTGTAGCCTGCAGTCCCAAGCAGCAAAACCATGAGAAATTAAATGCAAGTGTGTCCCCTAAAGCAAAAGAAGTGAAGGAAACCATGATTACAGAGCTCAACTGGAAAATCTGAGAAACTGTAATTTGAAAAGTCAATACAATAAAGTACCTTAGAGCAGGGAAGCATATGAAAAGAGTGCCTTCCACAGCAGAATTTCAGTGTTGAATCCCAGCATGTCACCTTCATATCTTGTATTTTGCTTATTTTATTTTTTTTATGTATTTTAACATGCACCACACTGATCTATATATATAAATATAAATTTGAAAAACAATTGCTGTAATTCAGCAAGAATTAAATGTGGATCTAAAAATGACAAAAACTATTTCAATTAATTTGAGAGAGACAGGACACATTTAACATAAGGTAATAAATATCTCCTTTCAGTGCTTCTTACTTTTACACATTGTTTCGTAGGAGAAGCAATGGACCACAGTGATATCACTGACACACAAGTTTCAACCATCAGTTGCTCTGCACGAATATGTCTGCCTTGTACCAAGACTTGCTAAGCAGCTAATAAATAAATCAATTATATACATAACATTCGCATATTAATTTTTGATCAGTGTTTACATCAGCACATCATAGCCCACTGGCATATAGCTAAACCAATGGTGCCTACCCTAATAACCATTCTAAGCAATCATCTTTATATTTGATATTTAAACTTATCCTATGTCATTTACAATTATCCTACACTGTCTCCTGATCCAAACCTCTGGATTATTATTGTCAAGTTACTCTAATTAAAAGACTACTTTGTTTAACTTTGCTGGCCATTGGTGTTCAGTCATTAATCTTGGCAGGGCTTGGGCTTCCTACTGCTTGCTGCCATGTAAGGACAAGCTTTAACTACACAGTGAGCAGGATTTGTGCTAACAGCTAACCAATTAATGGAATTTACACATCACAGAAGGAGATGTTGACACATAAAACTATCTGATCTTAGCTTAGGATGCATACAACATCTACACGTGGAAGGCAAGGCACTAGAATCCCCCCCTACCTGTAGCATCTACATTTCATACAAGTAACCTAGAACTAGACAGGAGAAATAATAAAGCCCTCACTGACCCAAACAAGCTCTCATGACTGCCCATCTAACTGCATTATTTCCAGTCACAGTACAATAATCTCAAAACTTTAAGCCTTTTAACACACACTTTAGCTTGCTATAGATACTTCGAAGCATTTTTGTGTTAATATACTAAGGCACACATTATCAAATGCTTTTTTTGAGAAAATGTTCAAACTTATACTGTTTTTTTTTTTTTTTTGCCTCAGTACGTGTAACTGTCACATTTAACCTGACACCTCTTCCTACACAAACTCAACCTGTCAGGTAGATTCAGCATCTTGTATTGACTGGGGTCACAGTTTGGTAGTGACATACCAGCCAGCTGATAACCACAGTATAGTTCAATAGGAAACAAGAGACTGAAATGACCAGTAAAGTATCATCCAAGCTGACCATGAGGTTCATCATTATACTACAAAAGGCTGGTCTTACAGTGACAGAATTGTCTACTGGCCTCCTATACATGGAACCACCCAATGACACTGAGTGCTCTGCTCAGTTAAAGAGACTCCTCCTCCCTTTGCTACCCTTACATGACTGGGTCGCCAAACCTTTGCCCTACAAATGGCAGACAGATGTGGGACATCTTTCTTCCCTCGCTGGCTGATAATCTATGTTTCCAAATCCATACTGTCAGCACAGCAAAAAGAAAGCCAGCTACTGCAGTGATCATCTGGCTGAAAATTACTGAAGACCATAAAAATTATGAATCTGCAGTTTCCAAATGTAGAGGAAAACAGTATAATGCAGGTATTTTTAATAGTTTTGCCAGTTGTATAAATACTCACCAATAAAACAGACATTCTCTATTCACAAGGTGCAAAAAGTGCTTTTACAAAGTTAAATAAGCATGACCTGAACTGGAGAGACACAGCTTGCCCTGGATCTTAGTGGCATTTAACTCCTGTTGAGCTACAGAGCTCACCTTATTACAGGTTCTGGCTTAAAAATCAAACCATGAATTTCACTAAGCCATAATTTTTTTTTTTTTCATTCAGGATGTGGCAATTGTTTTTTGTTACCTAAAAAGCTGTTTTGCAGCTAACCACCCTTTCCCTCTAAGATTATCTTATCTCAGAATTCATTATAGCAAGTAGAAGGGTTGGGTGCAGGGTCCAAAGTCATCGGAATGGGTGATGCAGGGTGGAACAATACAGCTTGTTACTGTTTTCCTCAAGTGCTTCCTTTTGGCAGCAGTACTTGAGAGAAGTTACTTACAGTAAATCAAATTTCAATTATTCATATTTGAATAGACAGACCTAGATTCACCTTCAGTAGTTTCACACTGGAACTAAACTGTTTTAATGGTGCTACCTCTTCTAAGACAATAATGCACAAACAAAGCAGACAAATTGGTTAAAATGGTGCAGACTATGATATAACAAAGGTATATATGTATTTTTTCTTGTGAGGAACAAGTGCAGTCTGCCTGCCTGAGGAAAAATAACAACTATTTAATTTTGGAAGCACCGCAAAGAAATTACTGCTTCATAAGGACAGTGTTTTAAAGCTGTGTCACACCATAAGTGTGCCACTTTTTAAAATATATTTCAGTTCCTCACACTGACTTAGGTAACTAGGTAACCCATATAACTTCAAGTGCATAACAGATTTATTTTTTTCTTTCCAAGGGAAGAAAAACTAGCGGCATGGTTCTAGGCACTGTTATAGTATAATATATGCATTTTTAATATACCATTTCTCTCCAAATAGTATACTATAATGAATCTACTGGTCACAGCATTTATTAGTTTCATACATAGCCTCAGCCTGGCATGGTCTAGTGTTTTATATGGGTAAAGCAGCTTTTGCTGGACTACCTAGAACTCACCACAACCAAATGGACACTGACATCTTTCCACTTTCAGACATGCTGACCTGTGGTTGCTCTCACCTCTTCTCCCAGAGTGGCCCTCTTAAATCAAAGTGTGGGAATGAACATTTGTTACCTTCAGCATTATGTTCGTAAATATGGGCAATCAAATGTCTTCAGTGTATGTATGTATGTATGTACGTATGTATGTATGCATGTATGTGTGTTTCTTACAATGAACTGGCATCCAGAAAAGGACTAGTTCCCTGCCTGGCATTTTCTGCTCGCCAGCACAAACTCTGCTTCCACCATGACCCTGAATAAGGTAAAACAGCTATCAGTAAATTAATAAAGATGATGTATGTACATTTTATAACATCATCATATTGTAAAGATGAGATATGTACATTTTATGACATCATTATATCGTCTGCTCTATTACCTAATATGAATTCCTGGCCAATGGGAAATCAGAAATTAAAAATAGAAATTGTTGACAGATAAGGTAAAAGCAGTGAACTAGTCTGACCATTTTCATTAGCAATGGATAAGCTATAACTCCTCAATCCTCCTACATCCCCCTACAATCACCTTGCACGTAGCTCATGCTTTTTTGGAATTCTTCTGTTTATAACTCTCCAGCTTACCCATAAAACAAATTCAGATATCAAGCACAATGCACTCTGCTTTGTAATATCATTTTTCAGCTGTTCACCCTGTACCTTTCACAAGTGGCCATTATTCCTGAATATCTCCTACTTTAAGAGATACACAGCTACTACACTGCAGTATTCTGAAGGTATTTAACTCGATCTAATATCCTCCCACTCACATACTCTCTTGTAATATTTATTCATAATGTCTCATCATAAGAAATTCTCTGCAAGCTCTGTACAAATTTTTGCCCTCCTCTGAACAGCATTTATTATGCCAAGAACTGTAGGTTTACTATCACATGTTCGACACTACTGTGGCCAAAAGTGCATATATCTGAAGAAAATGTTCGGAAATCACACCGACCACAGTAAATGCTGAAATGAGCATTTCAGTGAAGTCAAATGTCGAACATTTCAACTTCACTGAAATTCTCTTAGCTGCTAAACATATTTTAACATGTTTTGCAGGGGGGCAAGCCCCCCTGCACCCCCCACCCCCCTACTTATATATACAAACTCCGAGATCGCACTACACTGAGGAAAGGGTACATTTCCCAATCCCCACTATAGTGAGATCTGCACTACACTGTCAAACCTTGCTATAGTGGCTGTTTGCTATTGTAAGGTTCGACAATATAGCACTCGCACTAATGGTTCTGCTACCTGATTTACATACATACTTTGATCGCACACAGTGCAGTCGACTATGTGATTGTAAACTGAACTGTATGTATTACTCCAGTTGTGCCCTTAATAACTGTCTGACAAGAAGAATAATTTCTTATTTTGTATTCGGAATTATTTGTCTTTTCCAACTCTGGATCCCCTGTTTGTTTTCTGTCTTCTAACTGCCACTGTACACATTTGAATTACCTGGTATGCTGCCTAATGTCTTTGACTTTTTTGTTGTATTGTTTTTTTTCCCCATGCCTGTTGACCATCAAGCATCTAAAGGGCTGTCATCCAGGTAGCCTTGAGGGTCGCATCACCATGAAGGCCAGCTATGGCACCTCAGTCCATGCATGCATCTCCTTCACATGTGCCAAGAGGAACTGCTGTCTCTGGCTTAGGCAGCCATGTCTACATCCTTCTGACCTGTTCCCCACCTGGACAATGTATGATAAGTTTCCACTTTCCAGGAGGGCCTTGCCATAGGAGTGAATGGCTGAAGGAGAACCATCATCCCTCCTTTGGGATGAGCACTGCCATCATCTCTGCTTGCTGTCCAGCATCAAAGCCATTAATGGAACTTAGGTCACCTGGTCTTTATCCCTCTATACTACTAGCACAAGCCTAGCTTGTTTAATATTTAGTTGCTGTTAGTATTTTCCTGTAATATACAGCTGTTGTTTTCTTTTTTTTAACCCAAGTGGATTACTTTTAACTCTTCTCCATTGGAATTAAGCAGCTATCAGTATCTGCGACAGGATAATATGAAATATCAGTAATGAAGAGGGTATGGACACAGGTAAATAGTGACATACGTCACATAGAACTCACACAATCCAATCATGCATTCTATTTATTAATTCTTTTTGTATCCTTCACTGGGATCCCGCTAAAGCTAACTTATAGTAATCATTTTGCTAAAATTGCTCAGAGCAAATATGAAATAAACATCCCAGATATATGCATATAGTTCTTTATGATGTAGTCCATGTTGTACAGCCCCATGATTGTTATGTTGCAATTCTTGGACCAAAATGTTAATAAATGGACATGCTATGGGGAAAAACACTGTTATAATGCATTGGAAAACCCTACCATAGTGCACTGAATTCAGTCTTTAGCTTAGTTTGTGATCAGCTGATGACTGGAAAAGAAAGTACTACTGCATATCACTACTGATATAGAGACAGTGTGTGTGTGTGTGTGTGTGTGTGTGTGTGTGTGTGTGTGTGTGTGTGTGTGTGCCTGCGCGTGTGTGTGTGTGTGTGTGTGTGTGCCTTGCCTGCATGTGTGTGTGTGTGTGCGTGCGTGCGTGCTTGCGTGTGTGTGTGTGTGTGTGTGTGTGTGTGTGTGTGTGTGTGTGTGTGTGTGTTTGTCTTTCTGTGTCTACCTATGTGTGTCTGAGTGTGTGTGGAAGATTCAGCAGTGAGAAATTTCTGCTGTGGTGTAGGACTTGAAAGAGGATAGTTTGGTTAAGTTACAATGTTATTTAAAAGCTATAACATTTTACATGAGATCACAAGCAGCCATTCTACACATCTTACCTCTACAACACTGATCTAGTTTACATTTAAAATTAACTACATTCCCCCTAGTCTTACATCACTAGGCAACATATTCCATCTCTGGCCTATTCAAAAACGATAAAAAAGCCTCAATTTAATTTGAAAGTCAGGTTTTCAGGTCAACTAGTAACCAATTATTTCTTGCTATGTTATTTTATTTCAGAATTGAAATATCCAAGGACAATTTCAAAGTTTAAACATTTATATCTAAATTAGATTCCCACTGAATATTCTAGAACACACTGTAAATAAACTTAGTTTCTTTAATCTCTCCTCATAGCTTATATTTCTAATACCCTTCATTTTTCTTGTGAATAACTTTTGGACTGTCTCCAACATAATAGTATCAGTTCTTGAGTATATCCAAAAGTAAGCTTCTCATTCCATAACTCATCTTATTATGAATTTGAAAATTAAACCCAGAATACTGAAATCTCTTGATGATATAGCTCAAAGTATAATTCTTATTGCTGTATGGCATTTCCTCAATACATTATTTGCCTGTCCTTTGCTCTTAACTCCTTAAATTCCCCACATTCCCTAATAACAGTGGAATTCTAAGGAATATGCATAACCTGGGTTTAACTTGCTTGGGTGCAAAAACTTTACACTTTGAATTAAATACTACTTAATTGTGGCAATTTAAATGTTGTGTCTTTCGGCTTTTCCCAGTTAGGGGTCGCCACAGCAGAACTCCGGTCCGCTAATGATTGGCAGCTGATTTTTACGTGCTGAGTTGCCGGCCCTAACGCACAACCTTCAACGAAGGTACGCCCATTCACGCATGTCTCCACAGTAGATGCTCCAGCTGCGAAACGAACGGGACAACGTCTTGCTGTGAGGCGACAACGCTACCGCAGCACCACCACCGCAAATTCAAATAGCTTTGAAGAATCATTTGATCGCTCAGTGAAGATATTTTGGTACCTTCTGTAAATTTTCCAAGCCAGTAACTACCCGTTACAGGAACTGCAGACATAAATGCATGAAACTGGAATGAGTCTCACATAGAACCTTCAGGAACCTCTCCATTTATGCTCTAGTCTTCTGACGTCAATACTTGTAGACAAACTTTAGCTGTTCTGTCACTCAGATAAGTTTCAATGCAGCGATTAGCATACTGTCCAAAATCGCAACTTTTGACAGATCCAAGAATAGACATAGTCCACATCTCTTGTAAGTTTGTCAATTTTCCACTTAATTTACTATAGAACCATAATCAGCCATATGACTTTTTTCTTCTGTTCTGTACTTTAATTTTACATTTACCAAATGGTCAGTCTTACACTGTACAGTGTTATAATTAGAATTTCCTAGTGGTTCTTTATTGTCAATGTCAGATACCTTGATTTGTGGGTATGAAAAAATAAAATCCAAGGAGGTTTTATTCCTAGCAAGATTTTTTTACTAGTTGTGATAGAGACAACTGAAAAAACACTGATAACACTAACTTATCTGTTTTATTTCTCCTCATTATTTTACCACAATTTATATTTTAGAGATTTAAATATCCCCAGAATGTAATTATTACACATAATAGAATATCTTAGTTCATCTTCCCATGTCTTTGTTACTTTTGTACTCATTGCTGAAGGTTTGTAAAAAACAATAAGTTGTACTTTAAGATCTCTCTTCTGAATTACCATAGATAGGATCTCTAATTGTTTACTGTTACCAGTGTATAAAATCATCCCTCACATGGAATAAACCACCACCCCTCATTTCACTCCTAAAACTGTGAAACAACATTTCTGTAATAATATCTATGTCTACATTTTCTTCCAAAAATAAATGTTCTAATCATCTATTTTCCTGTTTAAGCATCTTGTGTTTAGTAACTTGGGCAGAAGCTTATTTCCTTCATTTCTGCAGTGTTACTTTTTACAGTTTAAGTTTAATAAAAAAGGACACTTTCTTTCATTTAATAATCAAATAAAGCCAGTGGCATAGTGTAGAGAGATAAAGTGCCAACTACAATCCAGACATCTTTGGTTTAATTAGCAGCTCAGGTGCTAACAAAGACAGCCTCGGGGAGGGTGGAGTGATGAGGTGGAGCCTGGTCTCCTTTCTCCACAGGAAGGCATGCAGCAGAGCATGCCCACTGTGGAAATTCTGGGAAAAAGTTACTGTGGAAACTGCAGAAAAGTGTTGGTACTTTCCAAGGAAGGTAGGGTCAGTTGAGGGAACATCAATTACGGAAGAGGGAGACACAAGCTCAGTGTGCCTAGACAGGAGTTGTGGTATTGTATGAGGAAGTCAGGAGTGGTAGAGAAGTATGTAAGAGTAATACAGGATATGTACGAGCATAGTGTGACAGTGGTGAGATCTGCAGTAGCAGTGACTGATGAGTTCAAGGTACAGGTGGGATTACATCAAGGATTAGCTCTGAGCCCTTTCTTATTTGCAATGGTGATGGACAGGTTGACAGTTAAGATCAGACAGGAGTCTCAGTGGACTATGATGTTTGTGGTTGATATTGTGATCTGTAGTGAGAATAGGGAACAGGTTGAGGAGACCCTGGAGAGGTGGAGATATGCTATAGAGAGGAGAGGAATGGAGGTCAGCAGGACTAAGAGACAATATGTGTGTGTGAATGAGAGAGAGGATAGATAAATGGTGAGAAGGAAGGGAGAAGAGATGGTGAATGTGAATGAGTTTAAGTACTTGAGAATGGCAGTTTAGAGTAATGGTGAGTGTGGAAGATAGGTGAGGAGGAGAGGGCAAGCAGGGTGGATTGGGTGGAGAAGAATGTCAGGAGTGATTTGTGACAGAGTGGTACCAGTAAGAGTGAAAGGGAAGGTCTACAAGGGTAGTGAGACCAGCTATGTTGTATGGGTTGGAGACGGTGGCACTGACAAAAAGGCAGGAGTCAGAGCTGGAAGTGGCAGAGTTAAAGATGTTAAGATTTGTGTTGGGTGTAATGAGGATGGACAGGATTAGGAATCAGTATATTAGAGGGTCAGCTCAGGTGGAACAGTTTGGAGACAAAGCCAGAGAGGCAAGATTGCGTTGGTTTGGTTATGTGCTGAGGTATGCTGTGATGCTGGGTATATTGGGAAAAGGATGCTGAGAATGGAGCTGCCAGGTAAGAGGAAAAGAGGAAGGCCTAAGATAAGATTTATGGATGTGGTGAGAGAGGACATGCAGGTGGTTGGTGTGACAGAATAAGATGTAGATGACAGGAAGAAATGGAAACAGATGATCTGCTGTGGCGAGCCCTAAGGGGAGTAGCCGAAAGAAGAATACCCTCTAATTCAGAACATGCTTACATATATTTTGGAATGCCAGGCATGGGTTCTAACCTCTCAGCCCTACCCTCAGATTTGACTGCTCCTAATATTTTATACAGAGATAAAGCATTTCAGAGATTAGATGAGTGAAAGCATTTATGGTGTCCATGGAGGAACCCTCACCCCAGCTGCCTCTAAATGTGCACATGTAAAATGTGTTTAGTTGACCACTTTAAATTCTCTGTGACTAGCCATTGGGGAAATCCACTGCGATTTAACTGACATTTTATCCCTTCTATGGTCAAATACCTCCCTAGAGATGGAGAAGTATGTAGAGTTGGTAGCATCCCATAAATACCAAGCTCATCAATTTCTAGATGTTGATAAAAGTGCCAACCCTAAATGGGATATTACACAGAAAAAAATATAACAGTTTAATGGCTTTGATCAAACAATGAAGGGAATTGCTTCAAAACAAACAGTCACTATAACAGTAAATCACAGGATTGCAAATTAAAACATATCACAGTAAGTACTTTGAAAGTATTTACTTACCAATTTCTACATTTGTTAGGAAAGGAACACTTATATTAGAAAAAAAGACAATAGTTCCCCTGGCTATTACCAGATTCTGACACCAGCAGATATAATTCAAAATGTAGGAAGGAACATAAATAGTGTTTGTCTGTCTGTCTGTTAGGCCATAGGACCTTCCTTGTTTTATGTGTTCCATTCTAGTAAGTACATCCACTTCTAAAATTGCTCTAATGGACCTTTGACTGCAGTAAGACAATCTCTTTGTAACTTTGAGCCCTACAATCTCAGAGTTCAAGCACTAAATTCCAAATTATTGTCCTTGAAAAAGTCAAAGAACTATTTAACTGTATAGTAATGGGGAAGCATGTCTGGTGATCACTAAGTACAGAGCAAACAATGACAGTAACTATGAATAACTGAGACCACTACTACTCAGTCCACTTTCATCAGGGCCTCCTGTCATCCAGTGGATTTACCAGGTACTCTAATCCCCCTCACCGACTTACTCAGACTCCTGCTCATGGTCAGTGAGGAGACTGAGGGTCCTGGTCAGTATCATTCTGCTGCTTAGTGTTTTGCCCTGATCGTTTTTTTCCTTCCCTTGTGCAATCTAATGTGCCTAGGGGTAGACATGCTATGGGGATGAGCTGTTTTCTCATCTCACCTCTGTAGTGACTCAGCAAATATCCCTGCTATACATTCTTTGGACAATGCCTCCCCTGTATGCCCCTGGTCTCTGTTATGAATCAAATGTAAGGCGCATCCAAGTGTCCACCCTCTGCCCCAGGAGAAGCACAACCATCCTTCCCATGCTAGTATCGCAGATGCTTAATTTACTAATCAAATCCAGGTCATCTGGCCATAGTCAGGCTTTATCCTGGCTGCAATAAAACGAAAGTTAAAAGTCTTAATGTGTTCATTTGTAACTCTATAGAGAAGGGCCTCAATGGCATGGATTGTCATTGTTCCTGGAAAAAAAAAAAAAAAAACAAGGAAAATAGCTAAGGATGGCTCACAACTGCTAATGTCAAAAACAAACAAAAAGTGTCAGTAGAAAGTCGAAAGTAAAAAAAAAGAAAGGGTTAGTATACATAATGACAAAGACATTAATAGCTAGAGAAAGGATAAATAGTGACATCATTCTACGACTTCTTCTAATATATTAGAAACCTTAAGTGTGAACACATAAACACAGAAACATATATTACCAGTTCACCTGGAGTGAATCTTACTCTATTGGAAGAGAATCCCTGTACCTCCAGCACAGTAGGGCTGTGCCCCGGACAATGCCTCTAACACTTTACACAAACTCCTATTTTTGTTTGTTGGATTGGGAGAATACTTATAAATACCATAACCATGGACAGTATATACATCCTGCCAAATTAGCAATTCCATTACAGATAAATTAAAAAAAAAATCACAGCTATAATCCTCATAATTACAATGGACACCTTTATCCCACATATATAGTTTGTGACCTTGCATTGCTGTACTAGAAACCATATTTCTAGACGTGCACAGACAGGAGATGCTTGGACAATAGTTAAAAACTTGTAAATAGAATAACATAATCACTGTATGCTCAAGAAAAACAGAAAGGAACTTTTACATAACTCAAGGGAGTAAAATAAATATAAAAGTATGTTTATTCCAATGAAAATAGGTTCAAACACAAAGAAGTAAAACATGGCTGATGGGGTAAGCAGTGCAGAAATGAGCTGAATTGTTTCTTTTCAGTTAAAATGTAAGCGAAGAGAAAGGAAAGCTATAAAGAAGGATGTAAAACAAGTTTTCAACAAAGAACTGAAATATGCTTCAGATGTTTTGGTATACTCACAAGACTTCCTTGACATGAGGTCATGTGGTATCAGAATTCTGGACATGTGATACCTGCAGTTTGCCATGATGTGTCACTTCTACACATTTCTTTCCTTCACTCATTTGCTTGTGCTACTTCACAAGATTTCTTTTGAGCTCTTAAGCCTAAGAAAGCAAAGTTTCACTCTTCTATTCACATAGTAATAAAAAGGAAGTAAAGAATTCTACAGGGTAACTCTAAAGAAAATAAGAAAGAAAAATAAAGAAGACATGGCAGATGAACACATAGGTCTCAACCTTCCATCTCCAAAATGAGGAACACTCGCCTTCATAATGTGGAACAAATGGGCAAAATGTGGAACATGTACTAACGGATTACTAACAATTTCAACTAGGAAGGTCATAGGATGGTTAAAATATGCTGGTTTTACTTATAAAGAAGATCATTTAATGAATTAATATGATTAATTTCTATTTACTTAATTTCACTTAAAAAATTCCTAACACTGAATGTGTGACACTCTTTCAATGTGGAACTTTGAGGAACTTTGAAGAACATGAACTTTTTAAGACCCCAAATGAGGTACATTCCTCCTAATGAGGTACACTTGAGAGGTATGGATGAACAGAGTCGATGTGTAAGCGTACTTGTCTACTTTCCTTACTCAGACTTTGTCTTTAGTAGATTTATTTTGATGCATTATGTCAAGCAAGCTTCACACAGTGCTCCAACTAGGTAAACAGCTCAGTACTTATCAATATAATAAACTCCATTAAACTATACTGCGTTAAGGACAAAAGGTCACTTTCCTGTTTCCCCTGAAAAGCTGGCATGCCTCCCATCTGTACAAGCCTACAATGAAAACATTACTTCATATAATGCTAACACCTGCACAGTGGAATGCTATCACGAGCAAACCTCTCAAGTGTCCAGAATTTCACAGAATGTCCACATTTTTTGCTTTTGATCTGTTCCCCATAAAATGTGTTTTTATCTGTCAAATCACTTGAGGATTGACATCATTAAATTATGACATACATTTGATTTTCAGACTTATTAACCTTCTGAAAATGCATGCTAACACAAATCATGTTTTTCTAGCAACATTCTAAGTTTATAACAATGATATGTAAAATCAGGCTCTCTTTCTGGGCCTTTGTCCCCTCAATATTGTAGTTTTTGTCCAGTTTGAGAGGTAAGATCACCACCAGGTGATGAGTGAGCTCGACAGACACTTACAAATGACTAGACATGAAACGGGACCAAAGGTTTCCATATCCTGGCAATGGCTCACATCACCATTGTCATATGATGTATAGAGCTTATATTCTCACAATGAACACAGCATATAGGTGAAAGTGGACGAATGTATTGAAAAAACATCACAGAATACTTTATGTTGCACATGACTTTGCTTAATTCAAAACACATCTTTCAGCTACAGAAACAGAGGTTGGGGGCTATGAATGATGACTTCATGTCTAATGACTTGATATTTTTACAAGCTAACAAAAAGAGAACTAAGCTACTAAACATCAGTTTAGGTATGCCTTGTGTTGCTACATAAAAGTATCCACAGAAAATCTGCACACAGTTCCCAACAAAGTCTAGAAGATTTAGGATCTTTGCTTGGAAGTATTTACATAGGTAATTTTATACCCCAAGTAGACTCCAAATAATTTTTCCTCAGGTAGATAGCAAATGTTGGAGGTGTGATGGGGAAGAAAGAGGTAATTGGGAACATATTTTTGGGGAGTATAATCAGTTGGCAGACTTCAATAATTCCCTACAGACCACTCTATCAGAAATACTGTTTGAGCAAATTGGTGTAACTAAGGAAATTTGTTTGAGCTATAATACAGAATTGGAATTGCCTAGACATAGTAAGCTGTTGCTGAGACTAATTATGGTGGCTGCCAATAAATGAATTGGTAGAAAAAGGAAATCAAAGTCTAAACCAACTGTACTAGAAGTAGTGAATATAGTAACAGAGATAAAACAACTGGAAATGGGATTAGAAAACGCTAGGAGTGAATTAAATAGAAAAAATAGGATTTTTGGGAACAATACATGCAGAACAACATTTTGGAGGAGGAATGAGATTTAAAAGAAGGCAGGGTTTGAATTAGCTATGTAATGTTTGACTAACACTGACTAGATAGATTATAAGTGATATATAATGTTTGCAACTAAGTATATGTCAATATGGTTTATTTTAATGTATATAAATGTATGATTGCCTGTGTCATAAGTAATAATTTACTAAAGATGTTTCTTGTTTTTCTTAAAGAATACTCTTACAGCACATCATACCTCTCCACCTGCAAACACTGAAAATAGGAACAAAGGCCATTGAAAAGTAGGGGGAAAAAAATCAAAAAATCTAATTAGCATAAAATATGAATACCAAATAGAACATAAGGCTTCCAGTAAAATGTGGGACACTTGCTTAAAAAACAGTGACAAACATGTTGGAAAAATATAAGCACATTATCAAAGAAACACTGCAAAATCTGTAGACTATGATGAACTATTTTGCAAAATTTTACAATCCAAGGTAATTTATTTTTACTTCTGAAACAGGGAGATGTAAAATATGGTTTTGATGTTAGATGTAAGATATCTGTCTTCTTTCTTAAAATTAGTGGCACCACTAGTGAGTTGGTCATGTAGTGTGCTTTTCTGTATGCTAGCCAGCTTCAAAAATTATATGTGATGAGAAGGATTCAAAAAATTGTGTGAAGGTGTAAATCAAGCCTGAAAATAGGAACATACTTCCAAACATAGGAACATTATGCAATGGAGTAAATTAGGCCTGAAAATAATAACATTCATTCAAAACAGGGGCAGGTAAGAGGTCTGCAGCACATCTAGCTACAGCATAATCTGAAAACTGTGCTATTTTAACAGTGCATTGCCCTGTGAATTTTTTATGCTTTTTCTGTATGTATTACGCCATGTAAAAAATAGTTTGGTTACTGGTTAACTGTTGACTTTTGCCCATGCACAGATGCACAGTACTAAACTCCATAATAAAAAAGGCTAATTAATACAGCATATAAAATATGAATAATAACAGTAAAAATCAATTAATTCCCTCACTCAAGAGACCCCGAGCTAAAGTGCATTGTACCAACCCACTCCTTCTCCATTCTAGCACCCAAACTCAGATTATCCCTTCACTTCACCTTAAAGACGTCTCCTCTTTCCTCACCTTCTAAGTTCATCTCAAAAGATGCTGTCATCAAAAATCTGACTGCAAGTGCTTTTCCACTGGAAACATAACCTAACTTCCTCCTCACCTGCATCACTACTTTTCTCCTCTGTTCTCATCGTCTCAGTTGCTGCTTCCCTCTTATATTTACTACTAAAATTAATTCAGATTTGATTTTCTACTTTGCTGATATTATTTACATAATGTATCAATTGTCTATGGGATTAACCGCCTTCTGTGATTACTCTGTGCTTATGAATTTTTTTATTGTGAATTTCTTTGTACTGCTCCAGTAAACAAACTAAGAATAAATAAAAGAATGAAAAACATTAAGCTTACTGTCTTACTGCTAACTGTCAAGCACCACCAGAAGCACCCTCTTTGGATTCCCTAGACTACTGTAAAAACTATGGCATATTATGACTGCATCTATTTTATGCAGTAGGAACATGTAATTCCAACCTCTCTAATGTATGCATCTGTAACCTTAAAAAGGTAAGTTGCTCAGATGAATTCTTAATACACAACTTCCATCAATGTGAAATTCTTCTGAAGCACATGATTACAAAGGATCGCGATATCATTCCTGCAGTCTCTTTTGGAAAAGTGGCACATATCTGTGGTTGAAAATGTGTATTGATGTGTTTGAGGTCCCAACTCTGGGCCAGTAATCAAGGAGCCTGAGTCCTCACCACTGACGCTGGAGAGAGACAGTCACTTGGAATACCAACGGATACACTCAGTATTTCCAAATGCAGACCTCTCTGCATCAAGCACAATTTCTCTTAAAAGCACACAGGAAACACCGTCAGCCCCAGTTCTGGAATTTTCTATGTCTCCCTACAGGTTCTCAATAAGATTCCCCACTGGCACAGCTGTAGGGTCCCCAGCCGAGTATCCAAGCCAAATACTCCAGCACCCTGTCAGTGAAATCAGTGCTTCATGTCCCTGATCCAAGTAGCTAACACACACACACACACACTCTTTGAGGTTTAATTTTCACACACACACATCTGGGAAAGGGTGGCACAGATTTACTAGCTATGCCACCTTCTGTCCAGACTATAAGGTAGTTTCACTGCCAGCAGTCGGTAACTATAAGGCTCCAAAAAGGGTATCCAATTATACTGAGTGAAGTTAATATTAACCAAACAACCAGGCTTTCAGAAGTGGTCAGACTTATCACCAAATAAATATGTGTGAATACTCTCAAAACGTAAATATTTTTCTAGCAGGACCAGCCACAATGAAAAGTTTAAATATATTTAATAATAATAAAAGAACATGAAAAAATACTAAATATCTATTTAAAGTAAACACCAGAGTTTCAACCACAGGAAATATTAAAAATAACACAGCTAGAAAGATTCATTCAGTTACAGGAAAAAATACTTAACTATTCTTACTATATTTTCCTAACTGATTTAGAGAATTACTATCCCTGGTCACTTACTAGCACAAGGCTAGAGGAAGTAGGTGAGTGGTCTTCCTCATTTGTCAAGTTCCAAGAACAGACTGCCCCAGAGACTTCAGTCTTCTCTAATATTAAAACATTATTTCTGTACAGAATGACATCACATACATCTGGTCATCCAACTTATGGTTCCCTCAGTATCACCAACACTAGAAGCTGCCAGGATTTTAGCACTTACATGTCAATAATACACACACAAGAGCATTACTCAGATCTGGTGTGGCTACTGGAAGTCATAAAACCATAAAACACTTCCCTTCCTTCTACAGGAGTTAATAAACCATACATCTTACACACATTGCATCTCTTGCTTCCTTCAAAACTGAGAGATAACTATGGCCTAGGCCCAGTAGTTTAATTTTTTTACTATTTTTAAACATTTGATTAACATCTTTTCTTCCAGTATTCACTGTCAAAACATATACATTTAATTCAATTACAATAATACATGTACATTTATTTGCTTTCCAGCAGGGCACACTGTTAATAAATTTTAACACAAGCAGCTTTACAAACACATTTTTCAACATAAGCATCTATACAAGTTTAATATACAAATGACATATAATTCTTTACAAAATTCCAGTTAGCTGTGCTGGCATGTGTTACGCATCCAGTGCCCTACTTCTCCTGGCATGGCTGGTAGCACCTCCTACCATCACATCATTGTTGAATATTATTTTACTGTGACTGTTAATTCATATCAAAACAATGCTCTTCAAAAAGGAACACTGGGTCTAGGATACAGGATTGATTCATAAATAACAGCAATATTAGTATGCATGAGGTTATTTTAGTCTTTACCATTCCTCCATTTTCTTATTTTATCTTTACCTAGATGAAATTTAAAAATATTTTGCAAGCTAAGAAATCCTGGTCTCTGCTGGTGTTTGCTAGCCTAAAATGGACCTCAGATCTTAAAGCAACCTGAGTCATGAGAGGATATCTGTATTAGGGCCTATATTATGATACTGCACGCTCAGAAGAGTGAATGACACATAAGTGACCCCATGTAAGTAAAAGCTTACAATGATGAAACCTCAGAACAGCGACTTTTTTCCATAGGGGAGAAAAATCGCTGTTTTGAAAAAAAAAACTATAAAACATTACATAATGTGGGGTGGGGGCTTCAACACCACACCCCCCCCTGGCATGGGGGGGCTGTGCCCCCCAACCCCCCCCACTTAAATATACCAACTCTGAGATCGTACTACAGTGCTGAAAAGGCAAAGTAGCGAAAGCAGCCAAACAAATTCTTTCCCAGGGAAAGAATTCACTGAAAAGCCACTTCGCTATTTTGCCTTTTCACGCTTTTCAGTTCAACAAAGACGCATTTGATAACCTACATCTGCGACAGCATAATAGGGAGTCTCTGTATTATACTCCAGACTTGCTCGACAGGCAGCACCAAGCTGTTACATCATGCATTGCTGTAAGTACCAAGTGACACTGTACCAATAACCAGATACTAACTGGATATGTGATAGAAATTTATATTACATCTATCATTGTTATGGCTCAGTAGTACAGACAGCTTTAAGATTACTATTGAGAAGCAGCTGTAAAGGACCAAAAGTGTAAGATATCATTATCTTGATATGTATATGTAAACTATTCCATATATCTAGATTTAAGCCTCATATTTTCTATGACACTCCCCGAGGCACTATAGAAGTTTCACTTTTTTTCTTATTCTTTCTCCACAATCCTGCTAACATGCAAAAACAAATGATGCAATATTTGAAAATGTGCTATATGTTTACTGGGAAAATCAAGTAAAAATAATTATCATAAAGAGAAAGAAAGGTTGTAACAATCTTGTAAATGATAGGGTCAAGCTTGTCTAGGCAATGCAAAACTAGTCTCATAGGGAAAGGGTCTGCTCAATAAGTAGCTGTCTGCATGGCTGAAGCTAGAGAGATGAATTCATTTTAATCAGTACTGAAAATTTAAACCAGTTCAAGGTGGACAAGAACTCCACTGGATTCCCTGCACATACTATGTAACTTAACAGATCACTGGCATCTCAAAAAAAAAATGACAAGATCATGTTTTTCAGAAGACAGACAGAACTGCAGAGGTTCCCATCCACCAAGAAGAGTACAGTCAGTAGACTGTGTTTAATTTATATATACTTAATAATTATTTTTCCTTGCTCTGCATTATCCTCATTATTGTTTCATTTTACACAACTGTGCCATTGCACACTTTCACTTCTGTTGTGACTCTTGATTCACAAAGGATGAATCCATTACCCCAATCAACACAAAGAAACAAAAAATACTTGTATACATGCATACATACACAAATAACTAAATAAAACAAACAAATAAATAAGTAAATAAACAAACCAGTCCCTGAACCTTGAACTGATCTAACAAGTGGTCAGACCATGAAACAGGTTTCATAACCAAGTCTCTGGCTTTGACTACAAGCTCAAAGACCAATTTAATGTATGCCCAAAAAGTAGGCGTAAGAGCAGAAGCAACCAAAACAAATCCCAACCACTTTGTAATACTGATGAATTGTTTAATAAAAGCTATCAAGAAATTATCAAGTCTGATAATGAAATAAACTGAGGACAAGCTGCCTGGTTGATGTCTGAGGGTGCAAGGAAATCAGTACATTTCTGTCAAGAAATCCTTAGACTTCCTCGTGATTGGAAGATGAAGAGATGTTCACAGATTGCTCCTACACCCATGGCAAAGTCAAATTAATTAGAAACCCCAGCTTTAATCCTCTTTAGTTCACAGATCAAGCAATAAAAAATTGCAACTCCCAACCAAGTGAACTCGTATAAGATGATGCATTATGGAGAACCCAGACAGCATCAAAGCCACTAGGAAAGGACCAAAGGCTTGGTCCTACCAAGTCTGCTTTATAAAAGCCAGGTCAGTCTCATGCATCACATCAGATAAAAGGGTCTATATTACGTGATCCAACAGTCAAATGTTCGAACACATAATAATCGACCTATAAATATTGAAATGTTGTAATGTCGAATGGCAAAAAAAACAAAACAAAAACACCCAAACAAACCATTAAAATGCTCTAAGAAGGAGGCAAGCACCCCTGCACCCCACCCCACCCTACTACTTAAAAATATACCAACTCTGAGATTGCACTACAGTACAGACAATGGAAAACTTCCAAGTCCACAATGTATGGAGATCTCCTTTGGACCATTCGACATTCTGACGGTTCGATATTTAGGGGTTGATTATTACGTGTTCGAACATTTGACTGTTCAGTCACATAATATAGACCCAGATAAAATACCCATCTTATTATAAACTGAAAGTGCAGTGGACTACAGCATTCTGACAAGTGTTATGGCAAGGCAAGTCACTCCTAACTGTCCTTCATGGCATGGGAGATTCATTGGTATATCATGTAGACTACATGCATGTTTAGCTGTACAGTGCTTCACCCCACAGCATGGTTACTGACAACAAGACAGAACCTGCACATTACTGGTGTAAACAGCTGCCAGTGCCATGTTTTTTTAAGAATTCTTATCTGATTATAAATGTTTGTTTCTAGGATGTGTATCAGAGAAAAAAGGATAGAAGGCAATACGTTGGTTTTAAAATAAGACAGCATGAGAACAGTGCTGCTAATGTGCCTCTTTATTACTGTACAGAAAACAAAGACAGTGATTCTACCTTGGTAAACTATATGGTTGTCCTCACCATGAAGAAAGGAGATCAGAAAGTTTGTTGATACAACATGGGAATCATGCTCTTTGGTCTCATTGGAAATGCATCTCCTGAAGTGTGGAAAAAAAAGAGACCTTGAGTGACAACTGAGGCTTTGGGACAGTGGCTCAGCTCCTTGGTATTCTGCAGCCATGTGACTATTATATGCATTTGCTGAGTATACACTAATTCTGTGGACACAGGCAAAGTTTATTACCATCTCCCTTATGGACTTTGGAGCTTCTTTATGGATATGGTCAACAAGAGACACCACAGCTTGCTATCCACTCCATGTACGAATGCAGGGAGTATTGTGTCTACATCGCTGGAATAAAGTTAAGTTAAATCAAGTGAGGGGTTTGGATATTCTAAAGGTACTATATACTATCTGTGGGTTTTGTAGACAGGATATCAAGTCACAGTTTAGGATGAAAGTGGATCCAGGTTGAGGACCTAATGGCAGTATTTCTGTGGTTTCCAGTTAATGCCCTTCTGACCTAATGAAATCATAATTGCTGGTACTCACTGAAATAATATATTTTGCATTGGAAAGCAGCACGGGTGAGAATTATCAACTCCAAATCTGTGGCTACAACACTCTACTACTTGTGCATAACAATGTGCCATATTACTGGTAGAAACAGCAGCCAATGTCATGCTTTTTTAAAGAATTCCTATCTTACTGTAACTGTTTGTTTCTAGGGAGGTTGGGAGGGCATGGAAGTTGTCCTTAGTAGAGGAGTGTAAATATCTCAGGATGGTTTTTTTTCGTGAAACAGTGTAAGAGTGGCAATAGCATAAGCTTACGAGCAAAACTCCTTTGGGCACTGAACCAATTTGTGGAAACAAAGTAGGAAGTGTTTTTTCCAAATGCTTAGTTTCTGCAGTTAGCCTGGTACCACATCTAAGGTTGCAAAGATAAGTAGCGGGTAAAGAGTAAATTTATTGGTAGAAGAGGTGGAAATATGGCTTTAAGTATAGGATCGCTCAACTTAGACTTTTTGGCAAGGTGAGGAACTTAGTGCTCACTGTATGGTTCCTGATGGAGCATTTCATGAAAGAGGCCACAGGAAGGAGGACAAAGTGCAATCCCAGGACATGCTGGAATGACTATATAACTCAGTTGCCCTGATAATAGATGGGGCTGTCACAGAACAGCCTGGAATGCAAGACTTCAAAAGTGTAAGTTTGATTTGCCCTGCTTATCTTGTTAATACCAAGGACCTCACTAGGGAAAATACAAAGAAAAAAATTGAAGTGATTAGTAATAGAACAATTCAGCTTAAAAGCTGTGAAAGTATCACTGGCCTCCAGCAGTCTCTAGTAGGTGACAGGTGACTTACATAAACAGTGCTGCATGCCGCCTGAACCTCTGTCACAATAAAACCTTATTACATTAACCACAGACTATCTTTGCAGTTAATTAACAAGCCTGCAACATTAACCACAGACTGTCTTTGCAGTTAATTAGCAGGCCTGCAACAGTCCGTGTCACTGAAAACTGGCTCTCATTGAAGAGTAAATGCTAGATAATCATTAGTAACTCTGGAATATATCCATTACGCTTTGTTCAAGACTGATTTAGCAACATAGTTGTCTGCAGTTAAACTCTAAAAGCCATCACTATGAAACAGAAGCAGGAAATCATTCTGCCGTGATGTACTCTCACACTGTGTTAATGGCAGACATCAGTAACTGCTGAAATAAACAGCAATAAATATTTAGCATTCTAAGTGGTAAATATGAATTACTTACTACATGATTTGTAAAGAAAAAATGCTACATACGGAAAAAGGGAATTCTTCGCGTTAAATGTAGGAGCCTGGGTAGATGGAAGATTAAGGTGTCCTGGTAGAGAACTATGCTGGCAGAGTCAGCGGGCATTTTGGTTGAGCCCTGCAAAACTGCTCTGCTCAATACCTAATGTGTGCATATATATATATATATATATAGGCTTACTATCACATAGTCTTATTAAGCATAGGCGAGTGCCACAATGTCGAACCTTAAAATAGTGAGCATTTGCTGTTGTAAGATTTGACATTGTGGTGCAGATTGCAGTTTGTATATATAAGTAGGGTCGTGTGGGGGTGCCGATGGGCTTGCTTCCCTGCAAAAAAGTGTTTTTCAATGTTGAGCGGATGTGAGCATTTCAGTAAAGCCAACGTTTTCGACTTTCGACTTTACTGAAATGCTTCATTTGACATTTACTGTGTTCAGTGTTCTGATTTCTGAACATGCTGTTTGGACATCTTAACACTAGAGCACAGTGCATTCCATTATGTGATAGTAAACCATATATATGGTTTAAAAAGTTGAGGAATAATTTCTGGGTGATACTGCAAAGCATGGTTCACCAAATCAGCATCTGTCAAACCATGTAGATGATGAGAACTTCCTCTCAGAAAATCTAACCTATCCTGAGGTGCTACAACTGCAAGAAATTATATTTACTTGGAAGTATGATGAACTATACACGCCTCTCACACAATGACATATACACACCTCTCACACAGATACACAGATACAGACACAGACACACATAGACACACTCTCTGTCTCATGAAGTTGTTTGACCTACAAAGCGCAGCAAAGTCCATTTGGTAAATCTTTTTCCGAACTCTGTTATGACAATCTTTTGCAAACCTATAATTTAATTTAGCAAAATCAGATAGCATCAGAAATGCATGTGTCAGAAGAATAAGGTAATTCTGGTAATATCAAAGGCAGCACTTGGAGGCAAGACTGAAAATAAAGAATATGACCTTTGACTTGAACAGAAGTTATGCTTGCAAGCCACAAAGCTTGGAAAACAGCCACTGTAATTCCATTATACAATGCTGACTCAGCTATGGTCCCTGGAACTATAGTCCCATTAGCGTCACTGGTCAAATATGTAAAGCTATGGAATGTACTGTCTCTTAACATTGGAACCTCATCAATTTGGCTTTGTCAAAGGCAGATTTACCTCATCAATAACACTTGTCTTGGAAAAATAATAAAAACTTTTACTTAAAACACAAATCACAGATGAAGTCTTATTGAAAGATGAGAGCGCTTACTGTGATTTGTGTTTTAATTTCCACATCAGCCTGTGTAGGCAACAACCCCCTCCAGTCAAACAGTGTTGCAAGGGATTTAGACTTTCCTTGATAATTCTTTATCTTTTGACCATGATGCCTCTAACTATATTAAAAGCCTTTCAGTTTAATTTCTCCCAAGTCTTTTGACTTTCTAACACCATGATGGGAATGGGCCCCATTACTAAGCCAAAATATGATTAAAGTTTTTGAAACTAGTATTGTTTCAGTCTTTAATGTTAGCCAAAAGTGCTCTTCGCAGCACTCACAATGTGCCCAGAAGTGACTCCTTCTGCAATTCACATGGAGTTACATGTATCAGTAGTATATCTAAATAAGACTGTAAATTATTTTTTATGAGATCCATTGCTCCTACTACTAGTGGAACTGTTTGGGTATCTTTTTTCTACATTGCCCTCATTTCTGCCTGCAAATCCCAGTATTTTATGACTTTGTATCTCTCTGTACATAAGACAGTAATCACTGGGTGTAGCAATTTCAGTGCTACTTTTTTCTTCTTTTCATGGACTGCTATATCTGCTTGTCTGACATCTGGGTCTTAAACTGTTGGTAATAGGTAGTCCACTGTGATATAATCTTCATCACTCTCTACAATGCATTGTGGCTCATACTTATAATGCTTCTCAGCTACTTCAATGTTTGTGCAATCCCCACTGCAACACTCTTGCCACATTATTATGCCTTTTAATATACAGGCCTTCTGTCATTAGTGTATCACACTCTGCAACAAGATGTGCAACTGTTTACAGTTCTATTTTACAGACCCTGCATTTATGTGTTTCTCCCACATATTCAATGGACTTTGTGTACCGATGTGTATGTAAATCAATATCCTGGTCTACTAATATTAATGTTATTATATTTTGACTTACACTCACCTCTACTTAATGATTCCTGCATCTGATCCTGATCAACATGAGGTTGTTCCAGGAGATTTTTGTACTTGCAACTATATTTATGCCTTATTCACATTTCTTTCCTTCTTATCTGAGCCTCCTTATATACTTTCTTTTGTTTTTTGGCACATTCATTTGCTGCTTCATTGTACAATTGCAGATCTATACATGTAATTAATTTTGAGGAGGCCCATACCACTATAACACCAAGGAATATATAATTGTGGTATACACTGATGTTTATATATCATTTGATAAGTTTTTGTTTAATTGTACGCATATAGACATTGATATTTATAATATGTGATCTAAGAGAGTCAGTACCCTTGTTTTTATGTCTTTCTCGACAAGAGTGGTTAACATCTTATATTGTTATAGAAATGCTCATACGAATGAAATTTTTATATTTTTTATATTTCATATCTGTTTACATGATTCATTTTCATAGTTGATCTGGAATTACCATATGGTTAATTTGCATTTTTCGTGTATAATCTATGTTCATTCCTAGGATTCTGATACTAATAGAAGCAACTACAAAATGATTTCATGGTATCTTATGCATTTGACTCTGGATACAGTTTAATTAGTTTGCCCCCTCCCCCCCTTTTATTTATATCTTGGGAGGGGTTCACTTGAGCTTTACGTTCAGGCAAATCACATTAGTGCTACCTGCAGATTTTCACTCCTGAGTTCCGTAAATATAACAGTTACTATTTGGAATGAAACAGCTGTTTATTTTTGTGCAGGTTCTTAGTCAAGTTCTGCATTTTGTACTATTTTTGTATTTAATAATTAGTTATATCTCGCACTATTGAACTGCAACATTTATTGTAATTATGCGATGCCTTAAGATATTTGTCTATAGATACTTTGTTTTATATGTTGTTTATGTTGGAATTTGCACTTCTTGGCAGCAAGCAGTTCTTCTAAGTGCTCATGCACATTTGATCGTTACTGTCACAATATATACATCTTGAAAGGAGAACGATCACCTAGAATTATCTTGTTTTTTAAATAACCAATATATTTGCTCTTTTTATTGGGACACCCGAGCAAGAGCTTTTAGTTGAGTGTACTATTGAAAGTTGGAAACTGATTACTGGCTTTTTAAATACTTTAATATGCAGCCTTGAAACTTGTTTTAAAGGACGCGTCAATAAGCTGCAGTTTTATCATTGAGAATTTTCGGTTGTTAAATATGGTCAGATCTTTTATATTTACTTCTGTCATGATTTACATTTTTTGAAATACCGGCAATACTTTTTTTGAAATACCGGCAATATTTTTTATACGTCAATCTTATTGTTCAGTGTGATGCCAAGCACAACTTTACTGTTATTTTACTAAATGTTATACTCTTAAACAAGAACAGATAAGCATGTATTTTATTATTTGTTTTGCGGGATGTCTGTTTGTATTTTGAGATACATTTTAGACATGAACATATCAACAGTTTATTAAAGCTGCACGATAGATCGTTACTGATCTATTTCATTTTTTCCCCTTGTTTTGTAGGAGCCTTTTATGATAATGTTCCTAGCATTTTACATTCAGTTTAGTATTGTATTATAAGGAAACTGATTGGCAATTGTGCCTTGTTTTATTGGCTTTTACTGGCTTTTGCAGTCATTTTTGTTTGTTTGTTTTATATACACACTGTCACTTTAATGAAAACTGAACATGATTATTCTATTAGGTAATGATTAACATCTATTACTTGGCTTGCACGCCAAAAAATCATGTATATAAGACTATAACTTTTAATGTTTGAATACACCTGAAGAAGCGTAGTTTAACTACGTGAAAGCGCTTGTGTTTTTATGCTTTAATAAAAGATACCACGTTTACTTTATCCATCTCCTGTGGTGACTCCTGCTGGAATCTGTTACTACTATCATTTGATAAGTGTGAAGCATTTTTCTTGTTTTCCAGTCCAGATGATCCAGTACCTTTTGTGGCCCCAAAACTGTAAGCTAGAACACAAAAAGCAAATTGGCTTATAGCTTGGACTTTGTTCCTAGATGGCAGGACTGATTTCAGTATTAATTTTAGTCTTCTAAAATATTCCTTACTAAGATTTGTTTACATTTGTTCATGTTTAACTGTCAATCCTTCATCAGTTCCCAGATATTTATACACTCCCTCCTGCTCAAGTTCCTTTATATTACATTCCTGTCAAAGACTGATATATTCTTGCTGCTGGTCCTGTTTTAAATATTGCTTTTGAACACTTATCAAGACCGAATGGCATTCTTATATCATCTGAGAAAGTTTTGACCATTTGCAGTTATGCTTTCAGTTAATCATCTGATGAACTATACAGTTTCAAATCATCCACAAAAAAGAAGATGAAAAGTCTTTATACACTGTTGTTTTCTGGGAGCCAAATTGTAACCAGGACCTAATCTGTTAAGTAGACAGCTTAATGGGTTAAGGGCAAGGAAGAAAAGTACTGGTCACCCTGGAATATCCCCTTTTGAATTGTTATCTCTGGAATAATGATTTGTCCTTTACGATGGCTTAGCTACAAAGTGGTTTGTCACTGTTTCATGGTCACTCTAATGTAACTGATCAATGTAGGGTGTATCTTACACATCTATATGCACGCCTTTATCCATGAGTGTAGGATGCTGTCAAATGTTTTTTTTTTTTTTTGTAATCTATCTATGCCATACTTAGATTCTTTCCCTTTTTGCAAGTCTCCATTACGACTTTATTTAACAACAAATAATTCTTTGTTCCATATGACTTTCTTTTGTTACTGTTTTGTTCTATAGCCATGATTGAGTTTTCTTCTAAATGGCTATAAACTCTGTCAGCATTAATTCCAGTATATAGTTTATACATCATCGGAAGGAAAGTTGCTGGTCTATGGTTTTTAGGATGGTTTTCAGGTTCACTCTTAAGGAGGAGTCATTTTTCTTATAGTTAACCAGGTTGGTATCTGTTCAGGGTGCCCATATAAGTAGTTCTTACTCAGGGCTAAATCTTTGTGTAACAATGCTAATACATTTAGCCAGAGGTTAAGTCCTGCATCTAGGCCTAGGATTTTCCAGTTAGGAGCTTTTCTTAATTTTGTTTGAGTTTCTCTGGCCATTACCTCATCCCATATCATATCCTTTATATTTGAACTTCTTACTGTTTCTTTTAATTCTTCTGTCCATTCAGCATCTTTGTTGTGTTCTACAGGGTCTTCAAATAAATTTCTCCAAAATGTATCTGTTTCTTCATTTTATTTTTTGTGATGTTTCTATTCCTTTTGCTTTGTTTCCAAATTCTCTATATAGTTTTTTGGGGTCATCAATGAATTGCTTATTTTGTACTTCTAAGTTTTTCTGCCTGCACTTATATCTTTCTTTTATTATTTGCAATAGTGTACAATAGATCCTGGTCTGTTCTAATACTGTAGGTTGCATTTATCATGTTTATCTTTCTAAGTATATATGTTGATCTGTTCCCTCTTCTATACTCTTCTAACAGTGAAGTGAAGGGTTAATGGTTCCATAGCCTGATGATGTCAGAGTTTTTTTGCTTTGATTGGTCAATTCCCTTCAAAATCTAGCATTTGATTTCTTCTCTTCTTGTCTCTTATTGCCATGTATTTTTGTGGTAAGCTTTTTCTGTTATTAATTTAGCTGCACAGTAGTATATCCTATTTACGTATGTTATATTGCATGAATTTCTATGAACAGTCTTGATTACAGTGTTCATTTATTTTATCAGACTTCTAGAATTTTGGGTCTTATTGACTTTCTGTAATCCAGTTCTTTCATCAATCTTAATATCTCTATCCATCTCTATTAAATCAAGGAACTCTTCCTTTAGATTTTTTTTTTCTTCTAAACTGAGGGCACATTTCTTTATTCTCTGTTTCCTGTGGGCATTTTACAGAAAGTTCCAAAACATCTTGCTGTAACATTTTCTCTTCAGCTGCATTCTGTGTCATCCACTGCTCTTTCGTATCTGAACTCTATGGCCTATCACTTCACAACACTGACTACATCAAAGTTGCCATTCAGAGATTACAGTCATACATTTGGGGAATGGTGCAGATGGTTCTGTTCATTTTTGTGTCATGTGGCTCGTGTTAGTTATTGACTGACTGACACCCTGACTTGATTGATTGTCTGCTTAGATTGATAATTGGGTTAACAGGCTGATCCAATGGATGATTTCATAATAAGCATTTATTCATACATAAGCTAATGCATCAAAAGGCAGACTCTGAGCTAGAACTTCAGCAAACAATAGGAGAATGGAATGCAAAACTGAAGGCACATGAGATGAAACTAAGCACTTATAAGATGGTGGTAAAGGCAGCAAATTGGGGAAATCAGAAGAAGCTGAGAATAGAGATAGAAGGGATTATAGTGGAACAGGTAAAGAGCTTCAAGTATCTGGGAGGGGTGGATGAGTAGAAGGAAGTCTGGATGAAGAGGTTAAAGCTATAACCAGAGGGGCTGCAGCCAACTGGCATAGAGCGTCAGGTGTAGTCTATGACAGAAGAATGCCAAAGAAGCTGAAAAGTAAGGTATACAAGACAGCGGTGTGCTCAGTACTACTGTATGGTATAGAAACCTGGGAAGTAAAGGCAGAACAGTTGAAGAAGCTAGAGGTGATGGAAATGAAGTGTCTGAGAAGGGTGGTACGATGCACACTGTGGGACAGATGAAGAAATGAGGACATAAGAGCAGAAGCCAAAGTAACTCCAATTGCAGAAAAGATCAAAGAGAACAGACTGGTGGTTTGGACACATGCAGAAAAGCTGAAGACAATCTGGTGAGGAAGATTTGGGACAGACAGGAAGAAGGTAAGAGGAAGCGAGGACATCAGCAAAGAGGTGGATGGATTGTGTGAAAGAAGATCTGGCACAGTCAGGCATGAGTGTTGAAGAAGGCAGGAGTGTGGCACTGAATCAAGAGAGTTGGTGACAGTTAACACAATATCCCAATCCCATGTAGAAAAAAATGGAAAAAAAGGGGGGGGGGGGGCTGATGATGAAGCTAATGCATCCAAAATATGCAACAAAGAATGCTCAAGTTATCAGCAATACGGAAACATTTAAAAAAATAGGTATGGTACGGTCCCATGAAATACCAGGGCAATAATGCAATGGTAGGGTGCGTTTTATATTATGACATGGTCTTCTTAACATGATGTTTTCCTTTGTTGTCTGTTTTGACTGAAATGTTGTCAGTGGGTGTTTGAGACTGCTATTAGTCAAAGAAAGAGCACATGGTGAATTTTATATATCCTTTAGAGTGTATTTACCTATTTATGTGAGTTTGTCTGATCACTGAGTGAGAAAATATAAGTAAAGGGTGAAAGAGACTTAAATAAACTGTGTATAGTTTATCTTTTCTATTTTTTCTTAATCTTTTTTTTTTTTAACATTTATACATTTATGTTTACATTCAAGTTTTAATACATGTTGTTATTGTTTGTTTCTAGTTTGCTTTCTTTTGTTTTCATTCATGGGACTCTGCTTAGTGTGTTCAGTTCCATAGTCATGGACATGGTGCTCATGTAATGTGATTTGTGCAGCAGGGGCTAATGCTACTGTTGTACAAGTATATTCAGTGTAATGGAGAATTATATATAAACACGCGCACACACACACACACACACACACACACACACACACACACACACACACACACACACACACACACTCACTATAAATTATAACATTACTTTTCTCTTACACAGAAAGAGAAAAGAGAAAGAATTTTAGGACATCTCGTTTTTGAATAATGAAGATAGGTTTAATATTAATAGTTACAAGGATTTTCCATCCTTGTGGAGATCAGAGAGGTTGGTAAGTTGGAAGGGGGGATTCAGCAATATGGAACTGATGAGGAATATGAAAGGGATATTACACAATTTTACACGGACACTCCTCAAGAGTTTGCGGAGCTAAAAAGGGGTAAAAGAAAAACAAGAGAATTTTTTGAAAAGTATGGTGGCATTTTGTTCATCGACCATTTCTAAGTGAAAGCTTAAAATCTTGAACACCCAGAACAGAGATTTGTTTCACAGGGAAAAAAAAAACGCTTGGCCAGTTTTGAGATTTCACCATTTCCTCCACTGTGGTGCGATCTTGGAGTTGGTATATTTAAGTAGGGGTGTGTGGGGGCCATAGCCCCCCACATTAGCTGATGTTTTAAGTTTCATTTTTTTTTTTTTTTTTTTTGTGGACCAGCGATTTCTTTCCCTGTGTTCAAGATTTTAAGCTTTCACTTAGAAATGGTCGATGAATTAGCGTTCGCTTTTCTAAGTGTTCACTAATTCAATATAGACCTAATATTTTTGTGGAAAGATAGGTTCAAAAACTTATAGTCAAATAAAGCAAGCGTTTTTTTCGTGGAGCCCTGAATAGTAATAATAGGGTTGTTGGGTGGAGGTCTTATGAACCTTCGTAATACCAAGGATAATGGGTATAATTGGATTGGGCATGCTTAAAAACTTGTACTAGTCAGAACTAATTCTATTGTACTTTAAACATTCCTCTAGAATGAGGTCAGTATTGAGATAAGCTATATTGACCTCATTCCTGGACATTTGGATGTAAGACTCAGATTTGTACAAGATATTAAACAGACTACTCACATAATCCATGGTATTACATATAACAATTCCACCACGTTTGTTGGGTTTCATAACTCTAATCATTTTATTATTCACCAAAGAGTTCATGAGTTCTTGTTCTCTACTCAAATTATTACTCCAGTTTCTATTACACCTGCTAGTTAAATTGTAGATGTCATCAGTACATGCTTTTTCAAAAGCAGCTAAAACAGGAAGTGTACGTGGATGAAACAAACTCTTCCTATCTGCCATTATGCCTTTTCCCCTGATAATTGGGCTCCTCCTTACCAAGTACAGCAGCTAAATTATACTTCCGGATATACAGTTTGAATGCTACTAAAGTGTCTGCCATATTAAACTACCTGTTTGGTATGAATTTCAGCCCTTTTTCAAATAGTAAAAATTATTTTTGGTAAGTGGCAAGTGGCTAGAGTAAGAAATATTAAACTCCTTATGGGATAACAAAATGTGTTCGGTAATTCAATATAGACTCAAAATATCACCTGATTAAGAATTCATGGGATTTTTTTGAGGAGGTTAACCCCCGATTTATGGAAACTAAACTCTGGCTTCCTAGCAATCGATGTGGTGGATCTTTTTAATTCAATTCCAATGGAGGAAGGGCTTTCTTTCACTTTTTTAATATGCTTTGAGTGTAATTTTTTGACCGGTGGTAATGTTACACTTCTTTTAGACATTTATTTCGAAGGGGAGATTTTTAAGCAAGTCAAATGAATCACCATAGGCATTACATACACCCCTACATATACAACTGTTTTCCTTTAAGCATGGGAGAAAGCTAAGCTTTTTACTTCTGAACTTTTTAAATACATTAGTTTGCACTTAAGATTTTAGGACAACATACAAGTTATGGAACAAACCTGATGGAATGGTAAATACATTTATCAAAGATTTGCATAATTCTATTGATTTTTTAATATTTACCTATAATTATGACAAGTTCAGTATGACTTATTTAGATGCTAATATTTAGCACTCAGATAAAGAATTTAAATCTAAAATGTACACAGAAATGACTTTCAGTAACTCATACTTGCATTTTAACAGTTTTCACCACCTTTCTTTTAAGAGAAACTTGGTGAAAAAACAAAGATTTAGGCTGGCTGGAATAACTTCCACCTCTGATGACTTAGAAATTGAAATAAAAAAATTGCAAAGGATGTTTATTAAAATGGAGTATCCAAAATCAGTGGTTGATGAAATTATTAATGGAATTACGGACTTATGGGGAACACATTTAAGTCTGTTGGTTATAGGCCCCACAAAAATACAGAAATGCCCTTCAACAGAAGTTAACAATCCCAAAAAAAATTAAAAGTGCTTGTGTAGTATTATTTAATGAGTGTTCTCAGGCTATTAATAGTATTATAAGACATAACTGGAAGATCTTGAAAGAAAACAAATAAATCTACAAAACTCTAGGGAATGAGCCATTGTTCAACTACAAGACTCTATCCAATTTTAAGAAATTATTGGAGAGACCAAGAAGAACTTGGGGAAGGACGGTAAGAAAGAAGGAGCATCGAAATGTGGATTTTGCAAGTAGCGTCCATACACCATGGAAGAGGGGGATATTAATTTGAAGAATAGCACATCTTCCATTATGCATTTAAAGAGAGGGAACTGTACCGCTTCTGGGCTTGTGTACTTGACACAATTTTGAGGATGTTCATGTTTTTTCATTGACAAGATGGAAAGAACCCTGAGGAAGAGAATCTACAAACACAATTATGATATTCAGAAGAAAAATTCAGTAAGGGCGGCATGGTGGTGCAGCAGTTAGCGTTGCTACCTCACAGCAAGAGGTTCTCTGGTTTGATTCTCAGCTAGGGTGCCTTCTGTGCAGAGTCTGCATGTCCTCCCTGTGGTTGCGTGGGTTTCCTCCGGGTGCTCCGGTTTCCTCCCACATCCCAAAGACATGCTGTAGGTGGATTGAACACTCTAAATTGGCCCTAGGTGTGAGTGCGTGCATGTGTGTGCCTTCTGTGGAAGGTTGGGCACCAGGCTGGCAACTCGACACTGTAAAACTCCACTGCCAATCATGAGTGGACAGGTGATCTGCTGTGGCGACCCCTAATGGGGAAAAGCCGAAAGAAGAAGAAGAAGAAGAAATTTCAGTAATGCTTTAGCTAAACATGCTAATGTGTCTAATGAATACGGTTTTATTTTAGTATTATTGAAAAAGTTGATGAGAACCCCTGTGAAAGAGAAATGTTGTGGCAGCTTAGATTAAATGCTGTGACATCCCCAGGACTTAATGAAAACATGTAGATTCAAAATCTGTTTTTAAAGTTACGAGGTGCCAAACTGCAACATTTTATTTTATTCTTTTTTTCAAAAACATTTTTCAATGTTAACTTTCTATTGATTTATTTAGCAATGCTTATACACAGAGTATTTTAGAACTCTTTAGTGGAATTAACTGTTTAAATGAGTAAATACCACCTTAAGGTTATTTAAATATATGAGTACATTTTAAAGTAATTGTCTCTTTAAAATGGATGACTAAGATCTGTTATTTAAGGACAGGGCATGTATAGAGATGCTATTCTGATGAAGTCTTGATTGAGGGACAAAGTGCTAAATTGTACATTTTTTATGTTTAAAGAAATTAGTTTTGTGGATGCAATCCGGTTGCAGTTTGTTCTTTGGAGTGCATTTTCGTACTGGTCCTGTTTGTAGTGCTATGCCTGTTTTCTGTGGTTTAAGTACCATGGTTTCTATGAATGAGAATACCCTCCATGGTTGATGGTACTGGGCAATACCATATCTTCCAGAGGCAATGAAGTCCTTCTTCTATGCCATCAGGTCTCAGAACACCTCTGGGCAATCTTTTGTTGCCCAATACCACCCATCCTGGAGAACATTATTTTTTTAAGACTAAGTAAGACCATTTATTTAAGTGTGACTTCCTTTTCTGAAGGCTATCCTAGCTATTTATATAACCTGGTTATAGTTATTCAATAATAATTTAGAAACTGAAGGAATGAAACCTAGATGTAAAGGACAGATGCTGTGCTGTCAGTTAGTGTGCCAGTAGGTCACTTCACCTGTATAACTGCCGTCTATGCATGCACATTACCCCTTGCTCAGTCCCTGCCCCTCCTCCACTCAGTCTAAGACCTCGTTAAATTATACATTGATCAGATTTTACTATTCCTGCTAGCAATGTACTTTATGTGCCACTCCTTCTGAAAACACTGTTTACCACAGCTATTTTAAAATGATTGCCATATAAATGTCAGTCATAACCTTTCTGACTTCTGGCATACATTGTTAACTTATGTAGGAGTAGGCACGTAGATTGTGCACAGTGCCAAGTGTTTTGGTTAGAGGTATAGTAACAGCAAGCTAGGTAGGAAGCAATGAGGACACTGTAGATACAATGTGGGTTACAGTTAGTGGCTGCAGATGTGGTCCTAATCTGCAGTTTCAGACGACAATAGTTGACAGTTATTGTAATTCCTAGAACTACAAGTAAAGCTCAACCACCTTAAAATTATATATTTTTTTGACATCATCTATTTATGCTACTGCCTCTTGGTGCACACAGTTCTGACAGTTTTCTTCCCTAAAGCAATCAAAGACAGGCTTATATACAGTGGCAGATATTAGTGTGATATCACCGAGTTTCATATCTTTTGTTGCCTACATTTTTTGTTATATTGTCTTCCAGATAACACTTACTGCAGAATCATAACAGCAGATTATTGTGAATCAGGCATGAAGGACATAAACTGCCACATTCTCCTCAGTGCTCTATAGCATTTTTCCTTCTGTCAAGATAGTAACTATTTGGGTTCAAGGGACTTCAGTTTATCACTTCTACTGAACCTTAGATGGTGAACCCTTTTTTTACTAGAGTATTGTCTGTGGAACCAGCTGTGCCACTTAAGAGGGGCCAAACTACCTCATGCTTCAGTAGTGATGCTGCAGTGTACTCTGTGGGCCTAATTGCAAAAGACTTGCTCTCAGTGTAAGTGACCACTAGGAGCAGGTAGGCCCCATGAGCCTGTTTATAGATACGCCTTATACAGAAGTAAGTCACTTACACTGAGAGCAAGCTTTTGGAATCAGGGCAGACCTACACTGAGAGTAAGTCTTTTGGAATCTAGACCCATATTTCTTTCTGTCTGTCTTGCTATATCTATATCATTGTTATATCTATATATCCATATATTTATATATCTAAACATATCTGTATTTGTACAGCTACAGAAAGATAAATAAACAACAATGCTGAGTAGATTCATGCATTTCCTGAAGGCCTACTCATTCAACTGTGCTATTGATCGCTGATTGCTTCAACAGATATTTAGTAATTTTCCAATTCTGTTCTCTTTTTGTTTTAATGATCTGTTTAATTATTAATGTGTTTGTTTTATACCTTTAACTGATGTTAAATCTTGTTGTTGTTTTTATTGTTCTCTCAACTACTTGTATCTACTCTGCCGATGTAAAGCACTTAAACCTGAGATTACATATCACAGACACTATTAGCTACATCATATACAAAAAAAGGCCATGTTGATAATGCCAAACAGCTATCAATACTCTGTTACACTACAATAGACTGGGATTTTATAAGTGGATAAACATTTTATGCCAGCATAATTGCCAGCAGAAACACCCAACCTTGTCAGATGTTTGGAACTGGACAGATGCAGTTTACCAATGGAATAATCTAGGCTTCAGTACCGTTTTTTCTCCAGCAGCAATAGGAAGACTCTTCACAAATATATCACTCAGATTCATTTAAAAATTTACTTTAGTGTTATGACCAGCACTGCTGAGAAAAACGCACTGAGTAGTATGAACTGCAATACAAAGCCTTCATCAGGCCAGCTTCATTGTGTTTCCTGGTATGCATCTTGCATTCTGCTGCACTCTGCAGAAGCTCAGGGCATCATGTTGCATGCAGTGTGCCTTGGTTTAGTACATATTGCTACCCTCCACCTCTTCTAAACATCTTGAGGGCTTACCTCTTGGACTTTACCAGTTATTCAAGAGGCACTGCTTTTTACCAAACTTTTCCTTTCTCTTAAGACAAGGGCACCAACCTTTATGAATTTGAATCAGCAATATCCTTCTACTGAGATGTTCTAAAATTCTCTCTCTCTTTCCGCCTAACAGGAACATAATGATCAAATTTATAGTGACTGTGTGTGTGTGTGTGTGTGTGTGTGTGTGTGTGTGTGTGTGTGTGTGTGTGTGTGTGTGTGTGTGTGTGTGTGTGGTTGTGTTTATATATTATTCTCCATTACAACAGATATTCTATTACTACAGTAGCATTACACCCTGCTACACAAATCACATAACATCAGCGCTATGTTCATTACTATGGAATTGAACACACAAAACTGAGTCCCATGAACCAAGACAAAAGAAAGCAAACTAGATACAAACCATAACAGCACATGTTAAAAATCTGAATGTAAACATAAATATTAGAAAAGGTTAAGAACAAAAGTAAAAGACAAACCAAAAGCAGTTTATTTAAATCCTTTTCACCTCTTATTTACATTTTCTCACTCAGTGATCAGACAAACTCACAGAAAGAGATGAATACTCTCTAAAGGATAAATACAGTTCATCATTTGCTTTCTTTGAAGAACAGCAATCTCCAGTGACAACACCTCAGACAAAACAGACAATGTAGAAAATATTGTGTTAAGGAGACACATATCACAATATAACACATCCTATCCTTGCAGTATTGCTCTGTTGATTCATGGTACTGCACCATACCTGTTTTCTTATGTGTCCATACCCTGCATTGCGGATAACTTGAGCATACCTTGTTGCACATTTTTAATGCATTAAAATATGATTGAATAAATGATTACTATTATACTGTAACCATGCATTTGGCACAGGTTATGGCTGGGAAGTGTCCAATTGATCAGCCCATTAACCCAATTAGTAAGCAGACAATCAAGTAAAGATGTTACTCAGTTAAAAAAAATCAGACAATAACTAACATAAGTCCTGTTAGCCACATGACATAAAAAGAGAACAAAACCATCTTCTTTATGGATGCAAGCCCCCTACGCTCCCCAAATGTGTGACTGTAATCTCTGAATGCCTAAAATATTATATAATCACCTCAAGGCCTGTGTAGCACAGAGAGAAAAATGACTGTTTTCAGTTGCAGTGGTCATGAATGGAAATAGTTATTCTGTTGTCCTTTCAATTCAATAACAATTTCTGCAGCATTAGAGAATTGCAGTTCATTCATTCATAATTCCCATAGGATAACTTCTAGTCCACTATGTTTGAATAATAATGGCTACCGGGGCAGTCCTATTGCCATATATGCAAACCTAGACATTAGCACGCACACACACACACACACACACACACACACACACACACACACACACACACACACACACACACACACGAGCACGCACTCACACTCACATATATATTGGATATTTAACACTAACCCTTACTCCTTAAACATATATTAAAATCGCTTGTGTTTTTCTAAAGTTAAACCCCCTGCTTCTAAAATGTAATCCCTTTATCTTCTTTTGTTTCTAGAGCAGGGAGCTGTGAACCACTTCAGTAAAGATGTCCATAGGAAGTTTAAAGATTTAAAGCTTGGATGGATACACTCAGATCAGGAAGTTAATGTGCACAGAATAATGAGCATCTGAACTTTGTACTTTGAAGTGATGAAGTCTAGGGAGAGAAAAACATGAATTTTTCAGAATAACACAGTCAATAGGTGGTAGTGAATGGTTTGAAGGGGATGGCTCATTCAGGTACTTTCCAGATTTGTATCTTTGAACTCGCATGTAAGCATGCAGGAGAGTTTTCTGAAACACAGACAGCTCTCCGTCTTCCAAATGATTATGCTTTTTCTACCATGACATTTCTTATGCTGCGGTTATGAGCAATGACTGCCTAAGCTCCTAGGAAGTAGACTTTTCATATGGTAAGATAACTTGAGTGGGTAGGGAATGTGTTTCTCATGAACCATTTTACCCTTTGTTTATTTTTTTTAAAAAGAGTTTAACTGAGGTCTGAATTCTGGAATGTTTAAGTTAAAAAAAAAAAACAAAACATGCGAGATGTTTGAACATATCCTTTTCTTTGGTCCCCTCTCAAGTCGCCCTATTGTAGAATGCATGCACTATTTCATATTAATCAGGCCAGGTCTTTTCCTTGTGTATTCTACTAATGTATTCAATTCTGACATGCACACTATATTAAAGTTGCCAAAAAGATTAACAGACTATGTTGCATGCATTCAAACTGAACCTTTGGCATTAAGAGTATACAGACTGAAAAAAATATTGATCTTTCTGTAATCATAATCAGTACAGGTAAAATATAATGCAGTGGCAGCTGGCCCACTGGTAAAATCTTTGCATAAGGGTTCAGTTCTGATCGGTTTCACTTTATCATTACATATTGTACCAGTGTTTGTCTAAGTTTTCTCCAGGAGGTAAATTTCCCTTCCAAAAATATACAGAAGTTGGTGAAATATATTTCAGTTACCCTTGCCACTGTGTTGTGGGCTATGGCTGCAAACGGTCCAAGAAGAACATCTCCATTACTCAGAAAAAAAAGAGTTTTGACTTGTTAACATGACTGAGCCATGATGCACCCTTTGTAATACTTCAGAAACATAAAATATATTATTTGCTTTTAGTAATACAAATAAGTATTACTAAAAAAATGTGGCCGGGAGTCCCACGTGCACCATTAAAAAACATGATATTTTTCTGCAGCTGAAAACTATTTTATGAAAATGAATTTTAAATAATTTTAATTTAAAATTAATTTCTGATAAATGGTAAGGGGAGACATGCCTTATCGTTCAGTTCTGCGTTTGATTTCCTCAGTCTTCACATATAAAATGTACAACGTTTAAGTAGGCCAATTAAACATGTCTGGAAATCAACTGAGTTGGTAATAAGCTACTTCCTTTACCTAGGTCTTTGCCAACTGTGTGACTATGAGCAAGTCACTCAGCCAGACAGAGCTCTCTGGCATACATCTCAATTATCCAGAATTTTGCAGAATGTCCAAACACTGGCCTCACATTTTTTTTCTAGCAGATTATTGAGGATTGAAGTCACTAAATAATGACATACATTTCAGTTTCAGAGTTCATAATAATGCAAAATCTGTTATTTTATCAACCTTCCAAGTTTATAAGGGCAATATTTAAAATCTGTCTCTGACTGTGGGCCTTTGTCATCCACTACTTTTGGCTTTGCCCAGAATTCTTGCACCAAAGGGTTGAGAGGTATGTTCCTGGGTCATCTCTGAAAATAAAGAAATGTGCTCAGCGGGGTTACTTGGTTAACAAATGGTAAAATAAGAAAAAAGACAGACGGTGCTCTTCATATGCCACTGAAAAGAAGCAAGTGGATCTAGTTGACATATCTAATTCAAAATTAGTAAAAACAAATAAATATATGATTTCTGCTGGATAATACTGTTGGCGGACAGGTGATCTGCTGTAGCGACCCCTAATTGGGAAAAGCCAAAAGAAGAAGAAGAAGACTTTGAACAATTTTTAATGCAGTTCTTCTCACAGTCAACTAAACATTTTTTTTACATTCCTGCATCTATTTTATACACTTATGTGCATTAATTATTCTGATCATTTGTCATAAAATAGCTTGTAATTAGTTGCTTTAATTTCATTTCCTGTGGAATCATACCTGTCTGTGTACCATGTCTCAGAGCGGTAACTAGAGCCATCAGCTGTACTTTACTGCACATTCTAATTGTCACCATCTCTTATTGTGCTTTCCTTGCACTGCAGAGTGTAAGATTTAGCATGCATCATTACAACACCCATTCATTCAACTAAGTTTGGATTGTTGTTACATAGGTAGGCCTGGAACTTGCCCTTTCTTGGACAATGGCTACAGGTTTTATTTTGTGGCTTTTAAAGGCTTGAATTCATCTCAAGTTTTGCTTTCGATCTGTGACAAGTTTGAACATATCCTTGCTCATGTAAACCTGCACATATAGGTACATGTTAAGAGATGTGTTTCAGTGACATACTCTGTGGACATTCAACAAGTTCTTGTACCTCTGGCCATTTGTCACACAACAACAAACACATACAGATGATTACAGATGTCTAAGTAAGGATTACCAGTTCCTAGTATTATATATCCTGGATTTTCCCTTGGATGGTCTGATACAATTTTTCTCATTTGTATATCTACAATGAACATTTACCTGATATGTGTTTTCTCCCATGTTAACTGTTTTGTCTAAAGAATTGTCAGTGGGTGTTTGAGCAAATGAATATATTACTTTCCTATCCATAATCACATGACAGTCCTTATTCTGGCTCGGTAATAGTGAAACTCTGCACTTTTACACCACTGCAGTTACAAATCAGGTAACATACACCCACGAGATGCTCCTTTCCAAAGCTCCAAGTTCTGCTGCCACTCATATTAAATTCAGATTTTTTTTCCCGCCCCAAAAAATTTACATCCTGATGTCAAATCATATCAGACTGCTTCTGCCTTCTCTTTAGCAATTTTAGCCCTCCCTCCCCTTTCCATGCCTACTGATGAGTTGGGTAAAAATCAGGACTGTCCAAGCATTCCCTAGTGTGCAAAAGCTGACTGTAGTGTAGCCATCATCCAAGCAGCCATCAGGAGACTTTTGCATTGCTAGATCCAATTCTGACATGGATGCCATGAAAGTGGGGGAGAGGGATGCAATGGGTGAGAGTGCAGCAGTCACCTGTGTTCATGAATGACAGCCCCTCTGGCATCTTTGCCCTTCTGTCTCAAACAGATGGCTCCCAGCAGGTCCTCAGTCTCCACCAAGGATTTAGTAAAGGGACATGTACCCCATAAGTCACATCTCAACCTCCCCCAGGGTGAGGAGATCAGGCCACACCTCTTCTCTTCTCCTCCTCCCTTGCTGGTCCTCCAGCATCTGAGCTGCTACCAAACCCACATTGCTTGGGTTATATTCAGGGTTCTAGCTATCTAGTGCAGGTAGCCAGTCCATCTGTTTGAGCAACTTAAGCATAGATAAGCTACATGATGAATCCTTAATTCTATAAACATTCAAAGACAAAAGCATAAGCAGAAACTCTAACTCCCATTTGTGTTTTTGAGATTTCAAGTTTTATTTTTCCTTAATGAATGCTTATGCCATTAATCTGCCATTTTTCTCTTTCTGTAGACCTTTTATCCCTACTTACCTCCCTCCTCTATGTCAAAAAATCAAAAGGATTTGACATACTATGACTATGTTTCATAATCTGTGCAGAATATTTAACTACTTGTTTGGAAACCACAAAAATTATGGTCAAAAACAAAATGATCCTTATGTATAATACAGAGTCCCTTATCCTGTTTTGTCCTGATATACACAAATATGCTGGCCTTCAGTTACAAAAGGTGTACCCTTCACTATAGATGGGCAATCCTTCCAGAAATGTCCAGTCAATCTGCACTTTGTCCAGGATAATACACAGAATGACATCATATAACCTGAAACCCAGCAGCTGTCTTGTCTTCTCTTAGGACACTGTGCAGCCAAACCCCAGTTCATAATCCATTAGGATTACCCTTTTTTTAATGTCTGCAATTTTTTTTCATAAAATGGCAGTCATCCGAGTTTTATGTCAGTCATAGTAAAAAGATTTGCTCAAACTACTTACAGAAATATTTCCAAGGATGCAGTGGCATGTTATGAATCTGAAAGTCAAGGCAAACATCCTGTCAACCCTTTAAACCAATACCTGTAAAGTTCTACCCAATAAGGGGAGAAGTAGAGATGATGTAAGGCCTACTGGCCTCTCCCAGGTGGAGGTCAGTTCAGATTAAGGCTTGTTATCAGAGTGAATAGGCAATCTAATCTCTTGCGCAGCTACTCCCACTATTTCAACAACAGACCCCTCCCAAAAAATACAAAAGAATAAAAAGACTTCTTTCTGGTAATGGAGTAGACTACATTTCCACCATGCTCAATCATTTCAGTACCTCTGCAAAGGGTCACAATCATATCTCTCTTATTCCCAGTGGTTACCCTTATAAACAAACAAAGGACTACTGAACTTGGGTATTCATAATCTGTACTATCAATTTATAATAAAAGTATGTGATGAACTCCTTTAATTATTAAATATCTTCATATTTAAAATATCAAACAATGATTTGTTTCCATGCATTTTTGGAAGGTTAATAATATTTGTAATTGTGACTGTTTTTCTGAGCTGAGATAGTAAACTTCAATCAAGGGAATGCAGAGTAAGCACGTGGGACAATAAAGAAACCTAAGAGAGCAGAAAGAAATAATAGGCTAAACAGGAAATGAGTAATAGAAGTTAATATTAGGAAACATGAAAAGTCTGCATAAACTGTCAACCACAAACCTTTTTTATAGCAGCAAGCATGAATAATGTAGGGTTAATAACAAGCGATCAGTAAGGGCAATAAATGTAGAAAAAGAAACTGTGAGCTTTAAGGCCTGTGTATTCTCCCGCAGCTTTATCTACGATAGAGGTACGTGAAACTTTTCTGATGTTTGTTTTTGTATTAATATCTCACATATTAATATAACACTGCTGACTATGGAAATAATTACTTATTAAGAACTTAATGTTTTTTAATTCTGTTATTTTGGTTTACAGCTACTGGTTTGCAGTTTGGAGTCTGCGGTCCTGCATACACTAGATGGCTGAGCAGAGATTCAGATTTGAAGACTTTGCATATTTAACTTCTGAGTTATACCTCAACTTATGAAAATGAATGTATGCCTTTTTATTTAGGTATATGCTTTATTTTTTACTTTGTAAGTATTTAAAGTGACCTACTACTTTTACTTTTATTTCTTAAACCACTGAAGTAACTGATTAATTTAAGAAACAATATTACTGTATGTTTATAGAGTCAGTGAGTGGACGTGTATATCTATCTATATATATATATATATATATATATATATATATATATATATATGTATATAATATATATAAAATGACATACTGGCACACTGAGTAGTTTTGTCACTTCATAGCAAGAAGTTCTCTGTTTTCATGAGCAGATGGAGTACTTCTGTGCAGAATCTGCATAACCCCTTGTATCCATATAAGTCTGCTACTGATGCTAAGGCTTCATTTCCACCTGCCAGAAACACATGGTTGGTGAGTTGGCATTTATTACACTACGTGCAGAGAAAGTCAAGAAGAGAATGAGGAAAGGTTCTGCTGCTTTACTACACGATTACAACATTTAGGGCAACATTCAATGTCAGACAGTCAAAACCTTTTAGAGTTATGTTTGCATTGCAGTAGGTCTTGACAAGAGAATTCCAGTGCACATAGATAAACTGGACTGCATACGCCTTTATTATATTCCCACACAGACAGATGAAAAGCCGCGGTGGTGCAGCGGTAGCATTGTCACCTCACAGCAAGAAGTTCTCCCGTTCCATTCTCAGCTGGAGACCTTCTGTGTGGAGTCTGCATGTCCTCCCCGCAGTCGAGTGGCGTTCGAAAGACATGCGTGAATGGGTGTGCCTTCGTTGAAGGTTGGGCATCGGGCTGGCACCTCAGCACCATAAAAATCAACTGCCAATCATTAACGGACGGGAGTTTCACTGTGACGACCCCTAATCAGGAAAAGCCGAAAGAAAAACAACAACAGACAGATGATTGAAAAACTGAAGGGCTGAGGCAGAAAGTGAAAGGAAATTTATTTCAGCATGAGTGGAGTAAAAAAAGTGTTGTAGTGAAAGGCACAATATCAGGAAAAAAAATTTCTAAGCTCGTTTCTTGCCTTTCCTGTAAGTAGTCTAGTCCAGATACAGATTTGCTGTATCCAGGACTGTTTGTAAGCTTCTGAGCCCCCAAGCCTTTTTGTGTTGGAGAGAAGCCTTCTAGCTTAATTTTGTTTCTTAGAATTAGCCAGTTTTTTTGTTTCGGCACTCAAATCTGTTTCTTTGAGCTCAGCACTTGTTCAGAACTCATTGTAAGCACTAAATAAGCTACAAATTGCTACAGCACTCAACTTTCCTCACTTGTCTAGATGAAAACAGTTTTCAGTACTTAATATATAAGCACATAAGGCATAACAACGTACCCAATACTCTAGTCATAGGCGATTCTATAGTCAGACACACTGATGTTCCACTCACCAGGCTAAACAAGGAGAAAGTTACTGTCAGCTGCCTGTCGGGTGCTAGGATCCACCACATAATGCATGCACTCAGGGCACTCCACAACAAGTACAGATATGACTCTCTCATCATCCATGTTGGTGTGAATGACCTGAGACGTACCTCCCTGGACTACATGAAGAGACATGGAGGAGCTGTCCGATCTTGTAGCCCAGGCAGGTATGACCCTAGCCCTGAGTAGCATCCTGCCATCACCCAGAATAATACCACAGTACAAGGACAAATGATTGACATCAACAATTGGCTAAGCTTCTGGTGTGATTCTAAGGAGATCCAGTATCTGTCTGCCTCAGTTGACATGATCGACAAACCACGATGCTTTGCCAGAGATGGCCTGCACCTGTTCCCCTTGGGATTCCGGATACTGGCTAAGGCTCTTGTCACCCTACAGTGCCTTTTTTAGGCAAGGTCAAAATGACAAATTCACCACCGTAACATGTGTAAGCAAGCAAAATCTGAGGGTAATGCTACTCAATGCTAGTAGTATAAACCTCAAAATGCACTCACTCGAGGCACTCCTTAAAATGGAGAACATCGACATCTGTGCAGTGACAGAGACCTGGTTCAAGGCTCCAGAGAGCACTCCTGCATTACTAGGCTATAATTCAAAAATTACCTTTCAGCCACCTAACCTGGACCGAAACACTAAAGGCAGAGGCGTGTCCATATTCATTAAGGATATCCACACCTCCAGGCTAGTTGCTCAACATAATGCATCCGAGATTATCCAAGTACAACTAACTCTGGGCAAGATCGCAATCCAAATTGTAGCTTGCTACAGATCCCCCACCATGCCCCAGGATTCCCACTTCTCATTTCTTGATACATTGGAAAATATTGGGGTACAACCTAACACCCTAATAATGGGTGATTTCAACTACCCCACCATTAACTGGGAAAACTACTCATGTACCAACTCTTTTGCACAATGTTTTCTGGAATTCATAAATTCCAATGCCTTGGATCAACTTATCCACACCCCAACCACAGGCAGCAATATCCTAGACCTGGTCATTACCAACATGGGCAACCGGTGTTCCACACCAGAGGTCTTTTCCTCATTGGTCAGATCCAACCACAAGCTACTCACCCTAGACATCCACATCCCGCCCCCACCCCCCATTAGGGAAACCACCATATAAACTTTCTCCAAAGCCATCTTCACGCTTCCTAAGGCAGAAGTGGCAAACTTCACGACACACATGCAGATGGACAATAGAGGTATTACTGCTGAATCTTACACAAATGCACTTTATAAGCACTTACACGAGTGCATGGATCGATCAATCCATAACAGAACCAAGATGCTATTCTCCAAAAAAAAGAAAGCCAATCTGGTGATCACCTCCATAAACAAACTCTACAACAGAAGAAAGAAACTGTTGCAAAAAAAAGTAAAATCCCATGATTGGAGGAACTGCCTGGTCAGCCTCAGTAAAAAGCTGAGATCCCTCATAAAATACACCAAAGCTAGTTACGAAAACAAAATCATCACTGATTCTAAAGACAACCACAAAGCATTCTATAGCTATGTCAAGAATCTGAATAACAACACTCAGATCTGAGTGAATGTTTAAAGATTTATTAAGCGCTTTTTGTTTGCTATGCTAAAGAAGTTTGCTTTGCATAGCAAACGAAAAGCGCTTAATAAATCTTTAAACATTCACTCAGCTCTGCCGTTCTTGTTTGAAGTTTTTATCAGTTGTTTGTGTGGCATTAGTGTTTTCAACACTCAGATCTGCTCTGAGTTACAGCACAATGGCACTAAATATACAGAACCAACTGATATTGCCAACATTCTGGCAGATAGGTTCAGTGCTAACTTTACCCCCCCTCACCCCCTAAAGGGCCCATCTCTATAACAGAAGAATGGAAAGTTCCTGTAATCACGGCCGCACAGGTATAAACTACACTCTCCAAAGCCAAGAACACAGCATCTATGGGACCTGACAACATTCCAGGCTGCGTTCTACACGAACTACAGAATGAACTGGCACCCCACCTAAGTACCATGTTCAATCATTGCCTTACCTCAAGCTTTGTGCCCACTGAATGGCGCACAGTGACAGTTATCCCACTCCACAAAGGGGGAGCCACCACAGACCCCGGGAACTACCGCCCCATTAGCCTGACGGGCCTGGTCTGCAAGGCTATGGAACATATCATCATGGAACTTATAAACAATGACACTGGTAGTCTCGAAACTCTGGACCCCACCCAGTTAAGGTATGTAAAAGGCAGATCATGTCTCCTAAACCTGATTGACTTCTTTGAAGCGGTTACCAAAGCCGTAGATGAGGGTAAGGTGGTTCACACAGCCTATCTAGATCTCACCAACGTTTTTGTCACCATCCCCCACTCTGGAATTATATATAAACTCACTAAACTAGGTATAAATCCCTGTGTCACATGATGGGTTGCCACCTGGCTCACTGACAGAACTCACACTGTGAAAGTAGCAGATTGCAAATCTGACTTCAGACCAGTGACAAGTGGAGTACTACAGGGTTCAGTCCTGGGTCCCCTCCTGTTTGGTATCTACTTCTCAGATGTACAGGCTAACACAGAAGGTCTTTGGCTAAGGAAGTTCACAGATGAATGCAAACTAGGAGCCATACTCAAAACTCCTAACGATGCGGACATCCTACCAAAAGGGCCTCACTGAGACAGATGCCTGGTGTCAAAGCCATGGCCTCAAGTTCAAAGCCAAAAAGTGCATTGTCATCCCTTTTGGTAAAAACTCTGTACTGATGAACTACCACATAGGCGGTAGTCTACTTAAGACCGAATGTGTGATAAGAGACCTTGGGACACAGGTGGACAGTAGTCTCTCCTTTGATAATCACATCACCACAGTAGTCAGGAAATCCTTCTACATGGCATACCTCATCACAAAAGGTTTCTCATCCAGGAAAAAAGAGGTCATTGTTCCCCTCTACTCGCCACTCAGACCCATTATAGAGTACAACACTCTTTTTGGTATGTACCTCACAAGACATCTACAACAACTAGAAAGGCCGCAGAAATACCTCACAAAGAGAATTACCCGCCTCAAACAGATGCCCTACGCAGACCATCTCAAAAAACTCCAGCTTTACTCCATCACATATCACCTACTCAGAGGCTATCTCTGCCTAGCATACAAATCTATGTCAAACCCAGAGCTGTTGGACATGCTCCACTTAAAGAAATCCAAATCTCTAAGAGCTACACGCTCTAGGGACCTAAACCTTGTCACCACAATAAACAGAACATGCTGGAGGGATAGATTCCTGTCTCAGTGACTTCCCATACTCTGGAACAAACTACCTATCTATATCAAACAAAGCTCCTCATTAGCACTCTTCAAGAAAAATCTTGTTGATTGGATGGGAGATAGGAAATTCACCCCGGGGATCACTTCTGTGGCTCTGCTCGACAGGGGCACAAGAAAATAATTTTCTTGGGTGGCGAAAGCCAGGGTACCTTTTTGGCTAGACTTATATAGGCCCTAGGGCCAATAGCCTAGTACCTACCTACCTATGAACCTATGAACTTTAGAATATACTGTATGTATTACTGTAACTATTATATGTTTGTATTATGTAACTATTACATGCTTGCACTAACTGTGGAGCTTTTCTCCCCAGGTCTCCACTGAAAAAGGGCCCTGTCCCTACTGGATCAACCCAGTCAACAAATGTCAAATAACATAAATAAATAAATTAAAAACACAAAATAAAATAATATAAAGAAAGCAAATACATAAATATGTGTAAAATACTAACAAAATTACTCACGCACTAAACTAAAGAGTCTGATACTATAACCTCTTGCAATGCCCTGTACCTACAAATGCGTCATTTTAAATGGAATATGAAATTCCTTAAAGATTTTTGGTTGATGGATAAAATATCTGCACAGTTAGCCAAATTGCGCAGTGTTTCACCTACACTGAATGCAGAACTACAGCAGAAATGATAAGCTGTAACTCCTCCTATCTCCGTGATGAGTTTGTTAGCCAGACCAGTAGTACCGCAGACTCACAGTGTGCAAATAGTGCTGGGCTACCAATCCCAAACCTTACTCGTATCTCTAAAAAACAATGACAATGGTAACTGTATAGTGAAGTTTGAAATTACAGCACTTACAAGGTTCTATAAGTAAATAAAACCATGGGGGAGAAATACTCTTCCCCTACTGCAGTAGTTATCTGCTACAGTAGAAAGAGCTTTTTTTTCCCTCACAGTTCTTAAAATTTTTCTTAAGTCATACTTGCTTAATGAAAATTAAGTTGCAGAGGGTGCTGTCAGTATAAGGTCATACTCTGCAATACCAACAACCCAGAAGAGGTTGGCTACCCAGGAGTCTGGTGTAGGTTTTGTCTCAAAGTAACTCTGCAGTACATAACAGATGCAGTATCCCTAAACAGTAAACTGCTATTTGAAGAGTGTGTATCCTTCATCAATATCTGCAGTGTATTTATTTGAGAACACAGTGTGGCATTTGAGGGCCAAGGGGATGTTGCAGTGTATCAGTTGTGGAAAAGGATGGCACACCATGCTGTGACACACTAAGCAAGCTAATAAAATTGAAGAATATAAACAGGAAGTAACATTCATTAACATCTGCACATATGCAAGGCCACTCTTCATAACCTTGCATACTATTCTAATAAAAGAGAATGTTAAAAACTCACTGTGCATTTTACCCTCACTGCTCAGCTGTGCAGCAACATGAAAGCAAGCAAGGATGTTACAAGGACAGTCTATGTAAAATGGTCTCAGTAAAATCACATTACATAAGTCCTTGCTAATATAGGAGTGATTCAAAGACATTTGTACTATGCAACTAATGCACAGGATGCATAAGCTATGTTGCACCCACTCATGTTGATAGGGAAAACAATTCCGTCACTGAGTAGACTTTAGCTATATAGCTCAGTAGTACTGTCAACTCAAGAGAATACCTATTAATATTTGGTAAGATTGGACAGTAAGTGATTCGTAGACATTCTTAGGAGAGCTGTAATTGCATTGAGAGATATAATAATTATGGTAATCCATGGATTCCATTATATCAGAGCAGAACACCTTAACCAAATTGAAGAGAGTGCACTTCTCAACTACAAAGAGCTTTTATAAATACTTCCCATTATCTGCTTAACCACTCTGTACAGTTGTTGTCCTATCATACAATGTTCTGCTAAAATGCTGTAAATTAGTCATTGTTCATCACCACACATATAAATGCAAGGTACAATTACCGTGTCTGGTAATGTATCCAAGAATTAAGTAGCCACTAGTGACTTTGATTTTCCAGTGTTTATCAAATAAAGATGAACTGATAGGGTCACTAGTCAAATGGTGTTCTTTTTTTAAAGGAAACATGTGGAAAGGAAATGATACATTCATCTTCAATATTCAAGACCTGCACTCTACAACATTTAAGAATAATATGCTGGGGTCAGTACTTTTGTAATTCCGCTATTTCAACTCAGTTTTCAACTAAACCCACTCCCTGTTCAATACGTTAAAAAAAGTAACAAATCCAGCAAATAACTTAGTTTACAAATTACAGAAAGAATCCTCAACCAGCTTCCTTTTAGCAAAAAGGTTAAAGTGTTTGCCTCACAGACACAACATACAGGGTCTGATTCTCGCCTTTAAAAGGGAAATTAAAGTGGCTTGCAAAGGCAGCTAGGTTAGTACTTATGAACTATGAATGGAAATACTCAACCAGTTAATATACCATGGTATTAAGGTAATATTTATGAAGTACTCATCCACCAACTCAAAGCACTCAGTGTACAAAACACAGTCATGAAAGAATTGTAATCTTTATCAAGTGGCAAATACCACACCTATTTTATATCTAACCCTGAGGTTTTTGTGATGTCCCTCCTCTGGGCCAGATCATGAAGCCCTGAATCCTCACCACTGACACCAGTGAGAGATGTTCATTTGGAACAAAAATGGATACAAACACTACTTCTACATGCAGCTCTCTACACCAAGTACAATTTCCCTCAAGAGCACACAGGGAAGACACTCATTCCAGGGGTTGGGTTTCCCTTTCTCTCTCTCCAGGTCCCAATAAGACTCCCCATTGGCATAGCTGTAGAGTTGAGACCACAGCCAAGTGTTCCAGGCCAAGTCCTCCACCACCCTCTGTGTTAAACCAGTGCTCTGTGTCCCTGTTTCAAGTAGCTAACATACATGCACACACACAAACACACACACACCTGAGAAAGGCTGGCACAGATTTACTAGTTATGTCCCCACTGCCCAGACTATAAGGTAGGTACTGCCACCAGAACACTCCAAAGCCAGCTACTCTAAGGTTCTTATAAGGGTACCCAATTATACTGAGTAAAATTAATACTAGTACAAATGGTAGTGTTTGACCAATGCAGCAAGGCTTTCAGGAGCGACCACAGTTTTACCGAATAAATATAAGTATTTTCAAATATTAAAACACTCTCTAAAAGACCAACTACAGTGAACATTTTACATATATTTAGTAATAAATAATAAAATAACATGAAAATACTAAATATTTTTATTCAATAAACACAAGAGTTTCAAACACAGGAAATATTAAAATTAACACAGATGGAAAGGTTCACACAGATACAGAAAAACAATACTTAACTAACCTCACTATATTTTCCTGACTGACCTAAAGAATTACTATTCCCTGGTTACTTACTAAAGCAAGGCAAGATGAAGTGGGTGAGTGGTCTTCCTTCTTGGTCAAGTTTCAAAAACAGACTGCCCCGAGACTTTTGTCTTATTTAGTACTGAAACATCATTTCAGTGCTGGATTACACAATGACATCACACACTTCTGGTCATCTGACTCTGGTTCCCACACCACCCCCTTTGCAAAAAGCACAATTTAGCAGATATGTGTTACCATACACACAAATAGAGCTTTGCTGAGATGTGCTATAGCATCTGGAAGCAATAAACCCTTTCAAAACTTCCACCCTTCCAGGGTAGCAAGTAGTTCACCCCTAAGGACAATATAGTAGAATTCCTAGTCTTGATTTTCATAGACATTTCATCTCTGGCTGCAATTAGAACTATCAGATACAATCTTTATGTCCTAAACCAGGTAATTTAATTTCAGAATATTTTTCAAAGTTAGCTGAACTGAGATTAATCCCTTCTCTTCCAGTATCGTCTTTTACAATATATTAATTTCAACAGTTACAATACAATCTGACAATACAGATGTATTTCTTTTCTATCCAGCTGGACCCACTGTTACTAAATTTTTAAGACAAGCCACTTTACAAATCCATTCTCAACACAAGCATCTGTACAAATCAGTTTGGTATACAAATGACATGTTATTCTTTACAAAACTCTAGCTAGCAATGCTGACATATGCTACCCATCCACTGCTCTACTTCTCCTGGCATAGCTGGCAGTACCTCACATCATAACAGTAGCTATAACTCAGTGTCAGTAAAATGTCTAAGGAAGTTGACTCCCCATTTATTTAAACATTATTCGAACACCACTTGATGACTGCTAATTCAAAGATGCAGGCTACCACCTATTGAAGGTAAGCTACAAAAACAACAGGAAATTCAACTGGTGCATTCTGTCACAATAAAAAGGAAAGAAACATGCAATTTAATTGTCAAAATCTGTGTCACTTTTCCCAGATGTGAACACTGTTTCAGTCTAGTATTAGTCCATCCATCCACAACCCCTTTTTCACATTTTTGCACATGGGGTGAGAGCAGGGTTGCCGGACGTCCCTATTTGGGCGGGACTGTCCCGAGATCAGCAGCCTGATCCTGAGTCCTGCACTGCCGGTTTAAATCCCGGGCAGCCTCCGGTTTGTTTTTTTTTTTTTTTTGATTGGCCCGTATACTGGTATATGGGCCAATCAAAAAATCGCAGAAGAGAGCTACTTCTGTTTAATGTGGAACTGAGATGTTTTGCATTAAACAGAAGTAGTTCCATGTTTATTTATTTTTGATTGGCCCGGGCCAGTCAAAAAAAATAAACACAGAGCTACTTTTGATTAATGTGGAACTCTGATGTTCCACATTAAAGACCTAGCGTGGAAGACCTTTTTTTTTAGTCTTCACTTTGTCCCTACCTGGCCAGTTGGAAATTTGGCAACCCTGGGTGAGAGTGTTACTTCAACAGTGACAATCATCTACAGCCAAAGTTTACACCACCAGGTGGCTAGCACTACTGCGGCAGTTCATCCACATCATACACTCACATGCTCAAAGCTAGGGAAAATGTAGGGTGTCCAATCCAGCTACTACATGTCTTTCGAATGTGGGAGTAAGCACCCAGAGGAAACCCACTCAAACACAGGGAGGACATGCAGACTACACAGAAGGTATCTCAGCTGAGAATCAAACTGGGGAACCTCTTGCTGTGAGGCAACAATGCTATCTGCTACACCACTGTGCCAACCTCATAAGGACTATTTGTCAGACGCTGCTTACTCTCATGGAAATGGACTGCAAAGGCAGCAAACATGAGTCTATAGTACTCTGTTATTTTTAATAAACTTAATTTGGAAACTAACTGTACCCCAAAAAATAAAATAAAACAGTTCTTGTGTTCATGTCCTTATTACACACAGCAAACATAATATATAAGCCAATTTAATGTGAGGGTTGTAAAACTGGTGCCAAATATGACATTCTGGTTTGTGTTTTGCAGAAATTCCTGCTTACATCAGGCAATCTAACTGACAGTAACTAAGGATTTTTACTAGTATGACGACTTCTTTTCCATTAAGTTGTGAACTTTGTATCTCACTTAGCGTCACTCAGTTTTCCAGATGGTCAACTGCCACATAAGTATATAAATTCATTTGAGAAATATCACAATACACTTTTAAAAACTTTACTCACCTTCATCTGACTCCTTCCTTCCTTCACCCTGTTGATGCACTATCATTTATTTCATATATCTTTGTTATCAAAGGTGAACTAAATTTGTAGTACTTTCCTGGCTAGTTGAACTGTGATTGATTTGCTGATAACACGTATACAGTGTTTGTCCCTATCCTTTGTAGAAATCTTTAAAACAGCTAAGGAATCCATCTCTTCTTGCAAGGTTCCTCTGACAATGTGTTGATAACGTCTGCACAGATTTCTTGTATATATTATTATACTGTCTGTGTACAGTTACTACTTAAGCTTCTACTTTTAATTAGTACTGTTCTCCATGGGTGTCAAGAGCAATTTTTCTTAAAGATACCCATATTGAATATGTTTTATTTAATATAGGTAGCTACCCAAAATAGCCGCTTTATAAATAGCACATATCACTTGCTGAGTTGCTCCATTATTAATTATGAGTCACATGTTAAGGTTCTCAAAAAGACAGTTCTCAAATGAGGGCTTGCAACCCTTCCTAGATAAGTATGAAGCATGCCTGTCTGTTTACCCTGACCTTTGTTTTTGCATTCTGAGACCCTTTGTACCATGTAAAATTTATCCGTATGTGAAGTCAGTGTCACTTATGTCATGGGAACATACACGTGCCCCTTCTGATACTATGCATTTTGGAGTACGTGTGAATAAGCTGTTCTGTAAACAAGTAATACATAAATATAAACTTTCCCAGTGCCGTCTGCAATGTTGTTAATTTAGGACTCCTAGCCCTTCATCCCAAGCAAAGAGATAACATTTAGTCTGTCTCCATAGCTTCTATATAAACTCTGTTTTACAACCTGGAATTCTACATTTGAATCTATCACCTCCACAAAGATAAATACAGAACACAGTAACTGCTGTGTGAGCTCTTATATGTTGTGGTTAAAGTTATTTTGCAAATTAGTTAATATAACTGACCTGGAAAATGTAAATGTGTGTGTGTGTGTGTGTGTGTGTGTGTGTGTGTGTGTGTGTGTGTGTGTGTGTCTGTGTGTGTGTATGCGCGTGCATACATATATATATATATATATATATATATATATATATATATATATATATGGTATACCTTCATTTCATCATAAGGAAGTTGTACGATGCACCAAAGTGTGAAAGGACGACCTCCAGATCTGACAAAAGTCGACTGCCACTGCTGCGAATCCAAATGAGCAAATGCACACTAGCATTCGCTCATTTGAATTTGATATTCCAGGAGATCGCACTATAGCGGGGAATGAACCCCTTCCCTTACTGTAGTGCGATCTCAGAGTTTGTATATTAAAGTAGTGGGGGGTGTGGGGGGAGCAGCTCCCCTGCATAACAATGTTTAGAGACATTCGGAAATGTCTCCTGACGTATACTGTTGTGCTGCAGTTTGAAAATGGTCAAATCTGGTTTTCCAGATTACCATTTTCGACATTTTTTTTTTTTTTCGACATGTTCTGTTTCATCCTTTAAAGTTGCACAATAGTGCGATCATACAAATGCCTTTCCAAATTAAGGTATACTATATATATATATATATATATATATATATATATATATATATATATATATATATTTATATATGGGTCTACTTCACTTGACCTAAAACTCTTTTGACTGACTCCCATTTCACCGATATGTAAGACATAGACTTGTGGGTTTTCTTTCACCTGTGACTTGTTTGTGATAAAAAGAATTACTGTAACTTATATTGCTGACTGTTAGAATTCCAACAGTCATGTAGAAAGTAGTGTTGTAGTATTTCTAAATGTGGGTTTTCTATTTACATTTTTATGGGAAGTATCTAAAGCAATTTGGCAAATATTTTGTGTGTTCCCAGCAGTAGTAGCAGAGTGTAGAGTACGGCAAGGCAAGTTAAAGATATATACCCTTTCCCCACTGTAGTGCGATCCATGAGTTAGTATATATAATTGAGAGGTGTGGGTTGCGTAGCCCCCCCCCACCTAGTTTGGTTGTACATTGTCCTGTTTCTGTTTAGAGGGTTAGTAAGTAGATTTAGGTTCTGAAAAGGGTTAGTTATTGGTGTTCTGAATGTGCCTGTCTATGGTTTAAGATTTGGTATGTTGAAATTCAGCATTGTAAGCTGTCAGTGAAATGGGATTCAGTCAAATGAGTTGTCAGTCAAATGAAAATTTAGGTCAATTGCGTTTCAGTCAAATGAGTTTCAGGTCAAGTGAAGTAGACCCATACATATGTATATATATATATATATATATATATATATATATATATATATATATATATATATATATATATATATATGTGTGTGTGTGTGTATATATTACACACACACACATATATATATATATATATATATATATATATATATATATATATATATATATGTGCATGTATGTGTGTTACTTCTTTTTATTTCTTAGAGGAACTGTACTGTTATGTTTTCTTTTGATTATAATGAGTAAGATGCATAGGAATGAAATTAACTTTATAAATAAGTGGTGCATATAGTGTTAAATACATATATTTTAAGTTTTTTTTTTTCTCTAAGACACCAAAAGTAATACCAATAGGAGAAATAAGTGAGCTTTAATTTAGCAGTGGATTTAAACAGCTGTAGTTCTCTAGCAAGTAACCAGTACTCTCACTCATTTTTAAAATTACAGTCAAGGAAACTGGTCGCCTTTCTATTTCCCCAACACAAAGTTAAAAAGTCACTTTCCGATTTAAGACAAATATTCTTAATAATTAAATAAAGAAGTACATAAAGTGATTTATTACTGAACACTGAGGTGTGTTTACTCCCGCCAGTCTACATGTCTTTCCTGCGCATTGGGTACACTATTAATATTAATCAAAAGTCTGCATTTTCCTGTAACTGCATTGCTTCATTTATATATTCCTGAGTACTCTTAATGCTCTTTAACTCTGGGTCCAGGGGATGGATGGGAGTGAGCAGCTGAGGCTGGCTTACCCTTGGGAAGGAAGGCTTCTTAGGCTCCCTGAAACAGTAGTATTTAGAGCAGGACCAGCTCTGCACTACAAGCAGTATATACTAGAATACTACTTGGTTAGGAGGTTGTGCATGCATGGAATTGAACATGCAGCTCCCATAGCCAGCAGCTGCCGAGCTCACATGACACCACAGTGCAGGACGGGGTTATGTACCACTGTCCTTGATCTCCTCATCATCCACAGACAAGGGTCAGGTTGACCCCATGGGAAGCTAAGGCAGGTCCATTAGACCCGGTGAATGAGAAGAAAGGCTTGTGGCATCTGATTTTCAGCTGTGGGGATGTCAAGGCCTTATATGAACAGTCCCTTCCAGTTTGTTAGATAAAATAAATTGTTGGAACAGCTTTGATAATATAGAACATAATCAAATCTCTTTTTGAACATCCATCAAAAATGACCTTGTTTTCATTTGAAGGTAAGGCAAACTCCACCCACAAATGTTTTGGGTTTGGGTTTTTTTTTAATCATATGTTCGATGTTTGGAACTTCGAACATTTAAATTTGATTATTTAACGTTCAAAGTTTTCAAACTTTGAACATATGATACAGACCCAAAGTACATATACAGTTGACCATTAATACTAATGCAGTTAAACATACTATGGATTATACCTAGTCTAGTCTGTAGTACTATGTGTGATTGTGATAGAAGAGAGATACATGGTATGCTGGCCATGGCTGTATAAAGGGGCTTGAGATGAATTTGTGGGAGTGATACTTGAAAGGGAAAAAGGACTGAGGAAGGGGGGGTTGAGGTTGTGTATGCATTTGGAATTCAGATACATGATTATTTAGTTAAATTGGAGGATGGACTATATTAATATGCAATTGATTTAATGGCTAATCAGGTGAGGAACATCAGAATAGGCAAGTGCTGGTCAAGTTCCATTTCAAAATGGATTTAAAGGGTTTAAGCTAACCTATTTATATCAGCGGGAATGGTACATTTTTCCACAGATTAGAGAAAAATTTGGAATGTAATGTGTCTCCAGCAGTATTGCTCAATTTAGTGGTAAATAGTAAATGTTATACACTGGAAAGACGTTTTCTAGTTGGGTGATAGATGTGAAGGGTATTCTTTAAAGCTGACAGTTTGCTTGTTTGACTAAGGCAATATATTGTACAAGTAACTTGATTGCACATTAGGTAATTTGGAAGTTCTACCCACTGTAGTTGCCTTGGGGAAGCAGTGGTTAGGCCTAAAAGGAGCACAGGAAATGAATTTTGCTATTTTATTATACATTTATTTGATGTTGTTATTTGCAAATGAGTGAGTATCGGGATGTATAAATAAGTGTGGGTAGGAGTTAGGCTCATGCAGTACTTTTGCTGGCTGCATCTCTGCAATAACACTTAGACTAACCGAGACGTTGCAGCTTTTGGTGTGTGTTTTGCTGACTTGGAGTATGTGTTGGTCATATCTGAGATTATTGCCTGTGGTGACTTTTGTGTGGGTTACATGTTCAACAGTAGTGTTAATTGCTGAGGGGATTGTTATGGTGTGTTTTAATGCTGCTTTGTTTGGGTGTGGATAATATTGCTTTAATTTTTCTTTAGGTCAGGGAATAGATCAGAGTTACTTAGCCGTGATTCTATGGATGAAATAGATTGAATAGTTCCATGAAGTTTATTGAGATATGGAACAGAGCATATAAGGGTTGTGTACTAAGGTAGTGTGTCTGGAAGTGGTGTGGAAACTGTTTATAAACATGTTATATAGAGCAGGACTCAAGAAGGAGCCTTAGTGGACTCTTACAGTGACTGGCAGGAAGAGAGGAAAGCACAGTTGCATTAGTAAATTTACCATAACAGTACATGTTTGAACAGATCACTGCTGCAGTAGGTTTTATCTCTAACTACCAAGTGCTTCCACCAATGGGCCTCTGGTATTGTCTATTAACTCCTTCATTGTTTTAAATTGTAAGTATCTTTCCACCATCCTTTTCTCTGCACACCAACATTTCCTCTTGAGCTAGTCCACTACTCCTCCAGAGTTCTTTGTTTTTCTTTCCTATCTTACCCTGACACTTCTGTTCCTCATAGATTTTTGGGATACCCTACAGCGTATTTCATACATTCCAGTTCTTGTAGTGCTGCTTCATTCATGCCCTTTAGTAAGCTTTTCCATGTCTTCTTCTCATGTACTCTCTTTGCTGCATATCCATCTCACCTGTTTCTATCCACTGAATGATGTTACATGTCAGTGCACATATAGAGATAAGTAGAAGGCCCCAGCCCTCCTTTTACAATTCATTGTTAGTTTTGCCTTGGTTGCTCTTTTCACCTTGCCTTTATTGACCCATTTCTCTGTGTCTTTTTGCATTTGCTTTACCTTGTTGTCCCTAGAGTCTAGTTGTGTGTTCAAGAGAACAGGTGGAGGATAATTGGTAGTATCATCATCCATGCTGCATTAATTCTCCCAAGCAATGTATAAGCCTTTAACCCCCACCCCCACCCACACTGCAGAGAGGCCCTTACCTTTTTTTCACCTTCTTCTAGGTTGTTCCAAATTGTCTCTATCTCTGTGTACTTGGGAAAATGCCTCCTCTTTTATCTCACCTACTCCCTCTTACACCTTCCCTTTTATCAGTCCTATTACAGCTGCCTTTTTGTTGTTGCACCTGTGTCCTGCCACTTCCTTGAACTTCCCAAATGCCTTTCTTATAGTTCCTATTACTGCAGCCACATCCTTTGACATTAAAATGAATTCATAAGCATATAACATGAACTGAGATTTTTATCCCCTCATTTCCGTCAAGTATTGCTAAAATGTGTGGGACCTCCACTGGCAATGGCATGATTACAAGTGTGAACAGGTTAGGGATATTATGTACCATTATCTGGTCTCCCTCTCTATAATTGTCTCCTGAAATACCCATTCATCTACAAGTAATTCTGTTTCTTGCTCTTGTAATAAGGTCTGTAATCCAATGTATGAACTTTTGCCCAACCTGCCTTTGCTGCATTGTCTTCCATATCAAAAAGTTTTTTGAGGATCAAAGAGCACAATACCACCTTTCCCTTCCTCTTTCTTTTCCTCCCTGTGCAAAACTTCCAGCATGTGCCACCGTTTTTAATTCCTACCTTCCCTTCACTAAGCCATTTTGTCCTACTTGCATTATTTTTATCAATACCTCTGTGATGCTCGTGCACTGGCCCAGTAATCAAGAAGCCTCAATCCTCACCACTAGCACCAGTGAGGGGCGTGCACATTGGGAAGGATAACAAGTACACACACAGTAAACTACAATTTCCCTTAAGAGCACACAGAGATCACAGTCAGTCTGGGGCTGGCTTCTCCCTTTCTCTCCAGATTCCCAATAAGACTCCCCACTGGCACAGCTATAGGGTCCAGATCTCAGCCTATTGGTCAAGCCAAAACTTCCAGCACCCTCTCTGTCCAACCAGTGCTTTGTGTCCCTGCCCAAGTAGCTGACACACACACACTTTGAGATATGAGTTATATACAAACACACAGACTCTCTTGGGGAAGGCTGGCACAGGTTCTCCAGCTATGCTCTCTTTCTGTCCAGACTATAAGGTAGTACCGACTTGACACCAATCACTACTATCAGCTACTATAAAGGCCCTTACCAAAAGGGTGTCCAATTCGACTGTGCAATATTACTGCTATCCAAGTAGTGTGACCAGAACTTTTAAGGCTATTGGAGTGGCTTATACAGTATCATCAAATACATGCAAGTACTCTAGAGCTTAAATTATCTCTACACAAAACAGCCACAGTTGAAAAGTTTAAAATATTTAATAATAAATAAAATCATCAGACAATACTTATTACTTTAACACAATGAAATTACAAAGTTCAGAAATCACAGGAAATACTTTAAAACAATATTGTCGGATAGTCTGACATAAATATAGAAAACAACTAGACTAACCTGGTTATATTCCTATCCATCTCTAAGAGAAATTACTGTTTTAAATACTACTTACATACAGAGCAAGCAAGTCTTAAGACAATAGATAGAATTTCCCAGCCCAGACATCCTGTCTCCAAGCTTGAGATCAAACACAGTTGTAAAATTCTTTACTTAACAGCTTTCTTCCAGCAGGGTGCACTGTGGTTACATTTTTGAAGCTCAAGTACAACATATAGTTTAATCATAACATATAGTTCTGTTTATATTTGTAAAACAAGCCTGTGGATTATATTAATATTTACAATGACATAGAATAATCTACAAAATTCTATCTGGCTAGGCTAGCACCCCCTCATTTTTTCACACCATCCCATCCCATCAGTTTTCTTCCAGTTTGTCCCTCTCTCTCACATCCTGTCTTGTATTGAACCTTTTATTAGTGTTTCTTTATCATCTTTCTCCTTCTGTTTACAGCTGCCCCCCTCCAAGTCCCCATCATTGTTTCTGACCCTGCACATTTACCTTAAGTATCACTGATGCATGATCTAATATGTTTCTCCTGTCTCCTCTGTATTTGGATCTCTTCCATTATTTATTTTAACTATTTGACCAACTACTTAACAGTTATCCTATGCTGCTACTTTTATTAAAAAAATAGTTTTTTTATTGCTGTTTAATAAACTATACTGATGTATTCTATCATTGTTAACCTTTTCTTATATTTACTTTGTATTCCTATGAGATAATATGTAATGTATATGTGCAATCTGTACTATGCATTTCTGTTTTTCTGGAGGGTTTCTCCCCAGGACTGCATTGAAAACAGGCTCCTTGTGGCCCACTGGACTATCCTGGCAAACAAACTGCAAATAAATACATTTCACTTGTGTTTTCCTTCCCAAAGAACCCATCTAACCTACCTACTTGCCTGTACCAAAATGTTTCCTGTGAAGATGCATTCCCTCTCATTGGATACCTTTTCCTCCATAACTCAGCTACCCTCCCTATTTCATTCCTTGGGTAGTTCTTGTCTCATATTTTTGTTATACTTCCACCTGCCATACAACCTATCTTTTTTCCAGTTCTGTGGTGACAATGTAGTTCACAATCGATTATGCTGATTCTATTATTTCATGTCTGTGCCCAGTTAGAAAACAGTGCTTGTAGAATCCTTCTTTATCCTTGTTTAGTGCATATGTTTCCTATTGTCCAGCATGCCCCTTCCGACATTCCCTGTTAGACGATTCATCTACCTATCTCACTTTTATCATTTTTTTTTTGTGGTTTTCTGAATCTCTCCTCTTTCCTTTCCCTGCCTTGCTTGTCCATTTCTCACTTAGGTAGTCATAACCCAGTATCTTTTCCTCATCTCTGCTTTTCAGCTTTGCTCCTTGTAATAGAACAATACCCCACCACCACCATCCTATTTAACTTTTCCTGCATAGTCCTCTTTCTGATAAGATATGATGAACCCCCAATTTTCAAAGTAGTTAACTGTATTTTCCTCCCTGTTTTTGACCACTCCACCTTGCTTTCCCAGTTGTTGCCATCTGATATAATCCTTTCTGTGGGCATATACTCTGAGGTGAATATTGTGTTCTTTGGCAGCTGCGAAAACTCAGAACCCTCCTCCACATCCCCACCCTCTGGATCCCTGCTTTTTGACTACTGAATGTGCATGGGCATGCTCTAGACATGGCTTTTTAAGACCTTCTTTTGTTCCATTCCATTGCCCCTCACACTAACAGACTGCATGCCGCAATCTTTTTATATTACAGCATTTCCATTCTTCGGTCCCCCCCCATTGTTGCTCACTAGAACAATGCACCAGCTTCATTTTTGTGATAGTCTAGCATATGTTTTTATTTGCAGTTTACAGCTGTTTACTATGCTGCTTATATACCAATGTTTCATTATTTTACATTTGTCTCTGGATTGTTGTTTACTTTTCCCATTTTCCACCAAGGCATTCATTTTCTTGCCACCAGTTGTTTGATCAGCAATTCTAACTTATTTCTAAGCTGTAGTAATTAAGCTTATATATACTGCAGTTTATTGGACATCAATAAGTAGTTATGAAAAATATATCACTTACCTTGGAGGATTACATTATCCATCAGGGTCCCCTGGGGCATGTTCACAAATAAGGATCAGTTTAATTTAGTACATATTTTCTGCACTGTCTGCAGCCACCTGCCTTTTGGTATCCATTCATTCTAAATGCCTTAGTCTGTGGTAGGATTCCAGTAATGGCAGTTCCATACAACACCCCACTTGGTTATAGTTGACAGACTCACTGAACTGGGCATATACCACTGCATAACTCACTGGATTGCCAACTGGCTAATAGACAGGACCCAAGAAGTCAGGATTGGTGATACCACCTCCACCGAGAGAACACTCACCAGTGGGGTACCTCAAGGCCCCTTGTTGGGACCATTCATATTTGCATCTATTTCTCAGAGGTAAAGGCTAATGTCAGTGGACTTTGTCTGACCAGTTTAGCAGATGACTGCAAAGTGGGAGCTATTATAAATTCCCTCCATGACACAAACATCTTACAAAAAGGTTTAACATAGACAAATGACCGGTGCCAAAGTCATGGACTAAAACTCTATGCCAAGAAATGCAGTATAGTGCCTTTTGGGAAAACTGCCACCCAAGATAATTTCTCTGTCGATAAGATACTCCTATGAGTTGACTGGTAGTCAGGGACCTGGGAGCATATGTAGACATTAATCTGGCCTTTAACCAACATGTAGCCAAGGCAGTAAAAAAACAATTCTATTTCACCCAATTTATAAGTAAGGGCATGGCATCCGGGTCCATGGAAGTCCCTTATTGGACCCATCAATGAGTATAATGCCCCTCTGACATGTACCTGACCAGATGTGTGCAACAGTTGGAATGCCTAGAAAGGTTGCTTACCTGAAAAATCCAGGGAATAAATGCATTGTCATATATGGATCACCTTGCAGCAATAGCTGCATACTCTGAATCCTACAGATTACAGAGAGATGATATATGCCTGGTAAATAAGGTATCCTCGGATCCAGCTCTGATGGACTTTTTGCACAACCACAAAATGAACAACATCAGAACCTCTAGATCCATTGATTTAACTTTTGCTTGTCATACAAATAAGACATGTTTGTGAGTCAGATATGTGTCTAGGATGATTCCCATGCCCTGGAACAGACTTCCCATCCATTTGATGCAGAGTTCATCCCTAGCCCTATTTAAGCTTAACTATGACCAATGGACATAAATTGGAAATTCACCGCAGTATTGTCCTATATGTCTCTGATAGAAAGAGGCAGACAGTAATGTCCAAACTAAAATACTCCTTCCACATAACCTCTAGAAACTTCCTAAATAACACACCCCCTCCTAATAAATGCCCATCATACAGTGGGACACAGTTTGGTTGGATTGCATGGCTGGGATTTTAAAGGCCCTGGTGGCCAGCAGCGTAGTATATACATGTGTGTGTGTGTGTGTGTGTGTGTGTGTGTGTGTGTGTGTGTGTGTGTGTGTGTGAGACAGAGACCCCAGGAATCAAACAAACCTTACTGCAATTCTAATCTGTGGTTTTAATTGGTATTCAGCAGCTGTTTACATTTTGCCTTAATTATAATGTGTTCTGCTTTATAGTACTATAGATATTAATCTTTATGTGGTGCTTTTGTCCTTGGGCTTGTACTAAAATCTTTTCTGCCCAGCCAGAATTTCATGGTTAACAAACAGAAATTTATTGATTAATTCAATCTACAACTAAACTATGGTAGGTGCATGCATTTACCTTCCCCCTTTAGCAAACGTATATTATCACACACAGTCTAAAAATGTAAAGGTGCTTATATACAAATAGTACATGCTTCTTTTGTCTCTAATTATACAGGACAATGGGTCTTTGTGTGAGTGTGTGTGTATGTGAATTAATTCTGTCTGTACTAATATTTGAACCCACATATTTTTATTGCAAACTGTCACTGGATACATTCTTGTGAGGCAGACTGATACTGAGGTGGTAAACAACTTATGTTTATTCTTTTGCATTCTCACAATATCTTTCAGCTTCTCTGGGTATGCCAGTACACCCGAAGTGAACTATAATTCCCATTTAACGGTAGAGTTTTTTAATGCAAATACCAGGATTAAAAGCAGACATTTCTGTTTTAGGTAGGAAAAAAGTGTTGACAAGCTCTGGTGAGGGATTTTAGTTTCACATTCGTAGAGTTATACAGATAGAGAGAGAAGTGGAAAGTTTTATTCATCCAATGCATCCATGTGTATTTTTCTTTTTTACTTAAAGGCAAATCGTTCTCTCAGTCAGACAGATTAAAGCACCCTAGAAGAAATTTATTTCGTCTCTGCATTTTTCTTTTAACATTTTGTATTGTCTTCTGGTTTCTGTACTATTTCAGAGTTATCCTAGGTGACATTTTACAAGTACTGTACAGATGACTGCATTTTCACTGTGATATCTATATATGTATCTCTCCCTCTCTGTATACACGTAGCTCAGATAATCATCAAAAACAAAATCAATGATTTGGGTTAATTATTAAGCAACAAACATTTCTGAGATGTGATGGGAGTTCAATCCACTGACTTTACAGTAACTCCTCATTTTTCAAAAGTAAAAGCAATGAAACACATTGTAAGACAGCTCTCTTTTTCTATCATTCACACAGATGCACACGCACACACACACACACACACACACACACACACACACACACACACACACACACACACACACACTCACAAATGCACAAGTGCACACACACACACACACACACACACACACACATGCACACCCCCTCACACACACACATACACATATCCACAAACACACACGCACGCACACACACACACACACACACACACACACACACACACACACACACACACATTATTGTGTTATGCAATATACTTAGTTTAAATTTAAAACAATTGTGTTTGATTCCAAAAGACTTTCTGTCTGTGTAAGTGACTTACTTTGGTGTACAGCCTATCTATAAACAGGCTTACATGGTGAAGGGGGGCAATTCCAAAAAAAATTTGCTCTCGGATTAAGTGACTTACTCTCACAGCAAGTTTGGAGTAAATGACTCACTCTGAGAGAAAGTCTTTTGGAATCTGGCCCCATGTTCTCACATTTTTAATGCTAGAGGGTCACAATAGCAAATCTGTTATGTTAAGATGGTTACAAGCAAATATTCATCCGGAGATGCCTGAGATGGATTTCTTTGTTTCCTACCATTTTTCAGCAGTTGTTTTCGTGTGCTTCTTTGAGTCAGACCAAAGTTATATGGAGGCCTTGCTTTAAATATTAATATTTTTTCCAATTTTTATTTTAACTATAGTGAATTATAATCAGTGTGTTAATATAGCAATAACCCATGCCTGGGTGTGGGTAATGCTGGATTTACCACGGTTGGTGTGGTTTGGTCACGAGGGTGAAGCCCGTGTGGCCAAACAAAGACAACCGTGGGTAAATCCAGCATTACCACACCCAGAAGTGGGTTATTGCTATTATACAATGACATTATTTAAGAAAAAAAATACTTCCTTTTCTTAAATAATGGCATTGTATAATGCCTCCTTGCTGCTCTTCCGCAGCTGTCTGGTATTCTGCGGCAGTTCTGATGTACTGCGCATGTGTATGCTTACGCAGTACATCAATGCTGTGGGTGGAAGCAACGGAGAAAGCAAGATCTCCATTGCTTTTTACAAAGTGTCTCGCTATGTTAAAGGAGTTTAACATAGCGAGACAGCTTTAAAAAAAGCAATGGAGAAAGGAAGATCTCCGTTACTTTTTTTAAAGCTGTCTCACTATGTTAAACTCCTTTAACATAGCAAGACAGTGTCTACAAAGCAACGGAGATCTTGCATTCTCCATTGCTGTAAAAAAAGACTTATACTAATGGAAAAAGTCCGGACAACCAGACCATTTTCCATTAGTATAAGTCTGATTTTCAGCATGCATGCTGACCAATCAGCGTGCACATTTTGGAGTATTACTGGGTTGTCATTGTATAACAAAACTTATTTTGTTACAAATCAATTATTTTACCATTTCAGAATACATGAACAGTAAATTTGTACATTATAGGAAGTCACTGCTTGATATGTTCTGGGCTGACCACTGCTGACTTTATATTTTAATACTGAAAGAGAGAAAAGAAGAAGGCACGTTGTTATGTCAAAGTGCAATTCTTCAGTGAAATTAATGAGTATATTGGAAATGTTCCCAAATGCTGTGCGCAGATTGTGAAATTTGTGTACTGTCACACTTCATCCCCCTGGACTCAAAGCATGCTTAACATGGACAAGCACTGTGCACAAGTAATGGCAGTGTAAGAAGCTCCTACCATCTCTGCAACATTATGTTTATATGCTACCCTTGAAGACATGGTGCATATGGAATATATATGTTTGTCGTCCTCCCTAAGAAATGAACACTTATGTGGAGGCTTTTATCAATAGCTGACACACTAAACAAACAGCTGAAGAACAAGAACATGAATATAATCACCCTTTGCAGACTGCCACACAGAGACTACTTTCAGAGTCTTTTATGCAGGAGGCCATGATACAACAAATGGCCTAGATTTACACAATAATAAGAAAGTGCTGGCTGCCACTATGAACATATAATTATACTTAATATAACCTTGTTATCCAGATCAAGGTTTCCTAGCAGGTCAGAGATACAGTTGCAGAACAATATTTCTTAGGTTTTGTCTTTGGCTAGGACATTATCTGTTACACACTTATTTGTCATTGCTGGATGACAGTGCGCTATATCTATAGACTAGTAGTATGGCATTGCTGGATGACAGTGCCCTATACGTGATATACACTAGTAGTATGGCATTGCTGGATGACAGTACACTATACCTGTTACAGACTAGTAGTATGGCATTGCTGTCTGACAGTGCACTATACCTGTGATAGACTATTAGTATGGCATTGCTGGATGATAGTACACTGTACCTGATATAGACTAGTAGTATGGCATTGCTGGATGACAGTTCACTATACCTGATATAGACTACAAGTATGGTATTGCTGGATGACAGTGCACTATACCTGATATAGACTAGTAGTATGGCATTGTTGGATGACAGTGCACAATACCTGATATAGACTAGTAGTATGGCACTGCTGGATGATAGTACACTGTACCTGATATAGACTAGTAGTATGGCATTGTTGGATGACAGTGCACTATACCTGTTATATGCTAGTAGTATGGCATTGCTGGAAGACAGTACACTATACCTGTTATAGGCTAGTAGTATGGCATTGCTGGAAGACAGTGCACTATACCTGATATAGACTAGTAGTATGGCACTGCTGGATGACAGCAGACTATAACTGTTATAAACTAGTAGTATGGCATTGTTGGATGACAGTATACTATACTTGTTATAGATTAGTAGTATGGCATTGCTGGATGACAGTATACTATACCTGTTATAGACTAGAAGTATGGCACTGCTGGATGACAGTGCACAGTAGAGAATCTTCGGTCCACAGTCAGAGACTAGTGCAAATGTTAAGTTTATCTGCCTTTGCTACCATGGTGATAAAGCTGTAGATATTTGCATAATTAGCACATAAAGTGATCTGGTGCTGCTGCAGCTCGAATTGGCTGGATCTCAGCAATATCACTATGTTTACACGACAACCAGGTGTGACTGAGGCTATGCTGTAGATCTTTTTGAAAATTGTATATTACGTTTCCAGCAACGATCTAACAATACCATAATCCATAGTCCCTTATCTGACATGGTAGATGCATTTAAGAGGAATGATTATACCTTTCAGCAGTCCAGATTTTCACAGAATGTCAAGATTTTTGCCTCATATTTTTGATCTATTCTACATTAAATTTTGGCTTTCTGGCAAATCATTTGCAAATCGTTGAGGACTGAAGTAAAATGACTGACATAAGAATTTCAGAAATCATACACTTTAGAAAAATTGATGCAAATGCAACACCTGCTTTTCTAGTATTTTTTGAAGTTTGTATGAGAAATGTTTAAAAAAAATTTCTGTTTTTTGGACTTTGTCCCCCCATTATTTAAGGCTTTGTCTAGATTTCTGGCTCTTAGTGGTTGAGAGGTATAGGGATGACCTTGTACAAACTAAGGCAGGTTAAGAATCACACAGAATCAAATAAGCAGAATTGAAAAGTGTGATACAATCAAACCAAGTATTGCCACGAGGATATAAGGTTTTCTCTTGTGATTTAATGATGTCTTTTCTGATTTTCCAGAACCTCTTATCTCATGGGTAATTATAGTGACTGCAACTCTTCAGGGATAATTGTCAACATGCAGTAGAGCAAGAGGGTGTTTTTAAACCAGCTTTTATCATTAGCGGCCATTGCTATAACTTGTATCACATGTGCTTAACATGTGACTGGACAAATGCATGCACACTTTTCTTGCAAAGGTAGATATAATTTACCTTCATATGCTGCTTTCTTGATTTTTTTATGTTCTTGTCGATTTCCATTCTTTTACATTTTCAGTTTCTGCAAGCATCCAGCCTTATTTCTGAATTCATTACCCCCCCCCCCCCTGACTTTTCATACTATTTTGGAAAACTACATGACAAAGGCACAGCAATTATATTACTTGGTTGTTTCTAAAACCTGAAGCCTAAATCACATTCCATTGTATATGGACAATAAATTCTAACAATAGTGATTAAAATGTTGACACTGCTTTGTTGGGTGTATAACGTTTTGATTTTTTTGCAGTTGCAACGTGCATTGTTTTTAGTAACTTGTGAGCAGAATGTGAAATAAAAGGTAATGATTGTTAATAAAGGTCTGCATTACAAGCTTACTGAAACAATTGACTTCTGAGGTTCATTTTGAGCATTTATACATTCAGTTTCAAAGTGTGGTATAAAGTTTAAAGATTTTCTCCACAGGAATTCATTGACCAATTTGTGGGCAATATTCTTTTAAAATCAGTTATATTTTGTTGAACAGCTTCTGAATCAAGAGAATAGAAGTAGTTGTGGGTGGCATTTTGGAAGTAAGGCAGATGTTAGAAAACTTAACAAGGAGGAGCAAGTAGGCAGAAGAAAAGTTGGGAATTCCAACCAACTCTGTAGGTGTAGGAAGATTAAGTCTTTACTATGATCCAGGTAACCTACGTTTTATCATCTATTAAAGCTGGTGTGGGATAGGTGGGTGTGACTATCCTGGACAGAGAATCACAGTAGATTATTATAGCTGACCTAGATGACTGTAACTATTTTGGATGATAGTCTCCCCCTTTAGGAGTGGCATGGGAGAGTTCTTCCATGCTTATTCAATGGAAAAGTAAAAGTCACTACCATAAGATGGAGACTTTAGGAGCTCTGCACCATGACTTCAGAATGGCCCATTCCCTAATCCCTGATTCTCACCTTCAAGGGTCGTTCAGCTGGTTAGGATCTCACCTGGATAGGAATGAATAGACTATAAACTATCATTCTGTCTGGGGAATGAATGGGCCTGGCTCAACTCAAAATCAGAATGAATGTCTATTTGGGGGTAGGTAGGGGAGCCTTTGGGCTATATATGCAGATAGGAGGACCTAAACTAGAAAACCTAGGAATTCTAAACCTAAACATATTATTTGTAAGATATTCATCATTAAATCTCTGTTTCAGTAGCGTAAGTTGTATGGGTTATATCCAGCCTAGTATATGACAATAAAACAGCATCCAAAGTTTTAGGGTAATTTCTACATGCGCTAATTGCTGACGAGCACATGAAAAAATGTATAATTTCAGCGGTTAGGAGGTAAAGCCTTCAGAACTTTTTTTGCAGTGGAAGTGCGTTCCCCCTTTAGACTTCTGTGACTGACATCCAGCTAGCTTTTCACCAAGGTTGGGTGGATAAATAACTCTCTGGGGGAAATCTTCAAATTTATCATATTTTATAAGGAAAATGTTACCTTTTCTCAGATAAAATTCTTATTTAAGTTAGGAAATGTGTTTTTAGTGGTTGTCACTAAAACAAATTCTTCAAAAAATTGATGCTTTATTACATTGTGTGGAAAAAATTACTTTTTGTTCTGAGAAAATTTCTTAAGTTAGGAAATGTGTTTTTAGTGGTTGTCATTAAACAAGATGATGTTTTGTTAAGTTAAAAGTTAGGTAGAAAACTGTTTTAATATCACTTTGTAAAAAACTTTGATTATTATTATTATTTTATGGATCAGTATAGACAGTGGTTTCAACTAGTGTAGGTTGCCACAAAAATGTTTACTGAAAATTGTGAATTCCCTTTCAGAAAGCTTATCAATATTCCCAGGCTTTTCTACCTGCTTTTCAAGCACCTTTTTCATCTAACCATTGGTTCTTCCTTCCCGTATATGCAAGGATTAAATTTTATGTGAGTCTTTGGTAATCATGTCTGCTTCCTTAATAACTCAGCCACCAATAAGTGACTCTGCTTTGGCCAAATCAGGTGCCTAAGAGTGCTCATGATCTTAACTCAATTATGCTGGCATTATTTCTTGAAATGACACTCAGGACAGAGAGTTATGTATGCCCTCTGTGGCTGTTGGGATGTTCTTGTCAAGCATGGGAGAAGCACACTTGAATATCAAAGAGGAGGGAGCATGTGAAGCTTTACTGTAAAGCCGGGCTAGAGTGTTTGAATCCTGGAAAAGACTCTCTTCCATAAATCAGTCATTTTCCTGTTTATCAGAGGAGGGACAGGGAGAATTGGCTGGGTTATTCCTAATGACTTATCTCAAGCCTTCAATTCCCTAAAGTTCTGATTCTTCTCTAAGTTGTAAAAGAAAAAGAGTTTCATCTCTATCTATACTGATTCCTGGTCAGAAGGGCAGGAATTTGACTGGGAATGTAATTCTTCAGACCTTCACTACAGGAGTGGGAATGTGTTTCTTTCCCAAGAGTGTGTCTGGTGATTGCCTCATTCCTATTATGCTGTTCTGTGCCTTAGGGAACCTTATATAGTTTTCCATGGTGTCTAGTGTCCCCATCCTCCATCCCTGTAGTTATGTTGGTGTCAGTGTGGCACTTTGAGGAGTATTCCCTGGTATTTTGTATATTCCCCCAACCCTGTTCCCTGCAGTAACATTGGTGCTGTTACGGCACTTTTGAATGTGTATCCCTTCACCCCCCCTCCAGTAATACCCATGGTGAGGCTGGTGCTTGTATGGCACTTTAAGCATTAATCCCTGGCATCTGATGGTTCCTTCCGCTCCCAATCCCCGTTTTGATTTCAATTCCATTTACAACCCTTTTACAGTAAGCTCAAGTGTCTGGTGGTCTCACAGCGCCATCACATTAATTTCCAAAAGTTGAATAAAGCCTTTTTGTTGTGTTTACTCCTGTGACAGGGTGGAGATGACCAATCTGATCAATACAGCTGAACACCTTCTTGAATCACTTGGCCATGTAAATGGCTTCCTTGAGGCAGATCTGGGGAGAGAGTACATTGCTAATTAGCATCTAGCACTCCCACAGAATGCCTCATTAGCATTCAGCACATCTGCCGTGCCAGCCCATTGCAGTGCTGTATGTCTTCATATTGTAGGACCATGCAACACAGTGTAAGTGCACTTGCTTATTAGCAAAATGATACCACAATGTGTACACCTCTCTGTTCACATTACAGTACCTTATTGAATGCAGTTCACTGTCTTTAATAGTCTTAAATCCAGGGATGTACTCCAGAATTGCTCTTGGGCCAAAGAAAGAAGGAACTTTGTGGCTAATCCTAGACCTTTCTTTTCTAATATTTCAAATCACAGTGCAAAAGTTCAAGATAGTTTCCATTCAGGCCCTTTTATCACTCATTCCACATGTCTGTTTTTGGTAACTTTGAATTTAGAAAATGCTTATTAATATATTTCAATTCAAAAAGACTACAGATGCCTCTTTTTTAAGAGAGTCTGTGTCTGGCTTACATTTTGAGCTCTACGTCTTATAGTTTGGATTATCTGCAGCTCAACGTATACTTACAAAGTGTCTGACAATAAATCTCATTGCAGATTGCAAAGTATTCACATGTTTCCATGCTTAGACAATTATCTTATATTTTCAGATTCTTTATCAAAATGTCAGAACTGCCTGCTCTAGTTAAAATATCTTCTCAATCTGGGCTTCCAGCTGAACTTACAGAAATATTCTGTCATTCCTTCTCACAAAAAGATTTTCCTGGATTGTCTTCAGTGATGAGGGCTTTTCCTCTTCAGGTGAAGGTAGACCTGTACAAGGAACAGTTTCTGATTTTCTCATCCCAGAGTTTAACCTCAACCATGGAATATCTCAGGATGCTCGGTTTCACAGCTTCTACTATTGTGATAATTCCAACAGCCAGATATCACATGAGGAAAATCCAGTGGTTTCTCAAATCCATTTGGACCCAATACCAACATCTACTCTTTTCATATTCTGGTGTTGAGGTTTGTCAGAAAAGATTTACTTTGGTTGATGGACTAGTTAACTCTCAGTTCAGGTCTCCCCTTTCCCCTCCAGCTCCAACTCAGTCAGTAACCACAGGTGCCTCAGACTTAACTTGGGGAACTGTTTACAAAGAGGAAAAGTCAGAGTATGTTGAAAAAAAAGACAGACTGAAACACATAAATGCAAAGAGATGGTGGCAGTAATAAATGCTTTCAAAGTTCTAAGTCATCTTTGGACTCCAGGCCCTCTACTAATAATCACAAGCAACACCACAGTGAAGTTTTACATATAAAAGAGGGGGGGCTGATTATACCCTGTTGACAGGAATAATATGACAGTCTGGGAACTAGCATATCAGTTAAATCATCATTGCAGAGACGCACAGCAGGACCAGGACAGACCCTCATGAATGGAATTTGACTGTAAGGAATGTTTGCATTTACAACCAGCAGTTAAACAAATTCTGCTCTTGGATTCCTTGCAAACAGGTATGGAAGACCGAAGCTTCTGTTTTCCCATAGACAGGAATGTTCCTGTATGCCTTTCTACCTTTTCTGCTAATACTCAGGGTCGTTTAAAAGATCCAGAAGGACTCTTCAAATAAATGGTGGTGACTTCCTTTTGACCCAGGCAACAGTGGTTCTCCTTTCATTTAGAAATGGCCAAAGACAATTACCACAGGCTTCTGTGGAGATGGGACGTACACAAGCAGGCTAAAGAACCATCTGCTATGAAATCATATACAAGCAAGTGAAAAATATTTTCTAGTTGGTACCAGACTATGAATCAGGACCTTTTAAAGTCCCACTAGCCTCTGAGTCTTCAATATTTGTGTGAATTATTATCCTCTAGTCTTTTCTTACTCTTCTAACAAAATTCACTTCTTTTCCATCTCTGTGTGCCTACTCACAGATGCCCCCTTTCCACACCGCATCAAGTCAAATGATTATTGAAAGGGGTTCTGCATATCAATCCAGCTAGAAGGCAGGTGGTTCCCTTTTGGGATCTTAGTTTTCATTCTGGAGAAAGTTAAACACTTGTTCCATTTGAACCAAGTCATCAGGTTGATTTGAAGTTCTTGACAAGAAAAACAGTGCTGCGTATTGCTCTGAATTACAGGCTCTTATGGTGAATTGCCTAGGTCTGCCCTATCTCATTTTTCACAATGACAAGGTAACTTGGAGAACAAATCCTTCATTGATACCTAAAATGGTTTCAGAGTTTACTTTGAGTCCACCTACTCATCTCCTTCAGACGACAGCAGAGAGACCAGCCAAGATGGCTGCATAAGCCCAAAACTCTGGACAGAACATTTGAGTGTGCAGGAATGAAAGGAGGAACAGATGGCTGCTGTTAAATCTGCAAGTAAGGAGGAGCAACTGTGCATTTCATTTGAAAAGGTGATCATTGTAGCTCAGGATGTCACCTCCGTGAAACAAACAATAAAACAGCAGCAGACTGAAGTGGAAAGGCTATCAGGGAAGGCTGAAGATTTTAAGGAAGAAAGAGCTGCAATTAAAGCTGGACTGCATCAACAGATTCATAAAATACAAAAACTAACAGTGCTAATAAAATGGCTGAAAATATGGATGATCTTGGAAATCACTCAAAAAACAGTTAACATCAGGATATCTGGAATACAAGAGAGCGTGAGCAGCAGTGAGCTGGAACAATTTGTAATGCAGCTATTACTTGTGGGTTTTGTGATACCAGGAAAGCAAGAAAAACTAATAGAAGAATACATAGAGTGGGGAGGCACCAAGTAGCAGAAGAAAGTAGACCTAGGCATGTTTTAGCCTGTTTCCAGTCCTTTGCTGTAAAAACTGAAATAGTAAGGCCAGCAAAATGAGTTAAACTTATCCTATTTGCATGGATTTTCATAAAGCTGGTCAAAGATTACTTGAAGACACTGTATAAGTGAAAGAAAGCTATGATGGAGGCATAAATGAACTAAGAATGAATGGAACAGCTGCATGGTTACAATATCCTGCAATTATGGAAGTATATCAGTAATGGAAATGGTTCAAGTTACGTAATATGGAGGATGTTCAAATGTTTAAAAAAAAGATATCCCAGTCAACTAAACATCACATGTAGTTAAAATTCTAAGTCATTTGCCAGACACAGACTGGGACAGCAACCTTAGATGTACGAGAGGTGATACAAATATCAAGATGATGTGCAATGTCGGATGTTGAAACCAAGACTAGGAAGTACAGAGGGGTCAAAAGGCAGTTAAAGGAATGATCATAAAATAAATCATGAAGACATCCGCAAAGAGATGAAAAAAGAAACAAGACGGTACATGGGAAACAAATGGAAGAGGATATCTTGATCTCACAATTGTCCTTTTTGAACTTAATTTGGCCTTTTAGTTTCCTGTTTAGTTTAATTAGTGAGCTCCTATTACTGTGTGAGTTTACCTTCCTAATTTTAACCATGACCTTTTTCCTTCTGTATTATACCCTGTTAAAGTTAGGATTGCACCAGTGTGTTTTTTTACAGTTTGTTCCTATTAGCTAAAGCGGGCTCTACACAGCCATTTACATTGTTACATTGTTGAATAGGGTATCTGTGAATAATTCCACAATGCCTGCTGTGAAATTGGAATTGGGAAGGGTATTGAATTTTGACAAACTATGTCTTAATAAGATTTAGTTTGTTTTGGAACAGTTCATAACTGTTACAGAAAGGAGATGACTTAATGGTGCAACATTACAAGTGAGGATACTGCTGAGTACCAGGTCCAATA
>NC_056744.1:49104893-49164893 GCF_019279795.1 Protopterus annectens | reverse complement strand
GAACATCTGAGAGATAAGTATTTTTGACACAGAGATGTTGGTTTCTGCTAGCCTGGGAACTGAAACAGGTGACAAACAGTCATGTCATTCAGCTGACCCAGCAGTTTGTTTGTGTCTTTTGGCTTTTTCCCGGTTAGGGGTCGCCACAGCGGAACTCCGGTCCGCTAATGATTGGCAGTAGAGTTTTACGTACTGGCTTGCTGGGCCTAACGCACAACCTTCAACGAAGGAACGCCCATTCACGCATGTCGCCACACAGAAGACGCTCTAACTGAGAATTGAACAGAAAACGTCTAACTGTGAGGCGACAATGCTACCACAGCACCACCACCGCAGTACTCAGCTGACCCAGCAATAATGTTTTGATATTAATTTGGGAACTCTCTCAGAGACTGTATATTTTTGTATTTGTTTTTGGACCTGGAAACATCCTCTCATCAGCACTTGCCTTGCTAATAGTAAGTAACTAGGGTACAGTAATCTCTGTTGGATATAGATGGGAGTATAGTAAATATTAGTTTTCTGTATTTATATGAGACTGTCCTGCAATGTTGTTTTAAAACATGTCCTGAGATTCTGAACTATGTAGTCACTGTGTTGAGTTATTGAGCATTGTCTTGTTCTTTTATTATTTATTATTAAATATATTTAAACCTTTTAATTATGGCTGGTTTGTTTAGAGATATTTAAGCTCTTAGAGTACTTGCATATGTATTTGGTGACACTGTATAAGCCACTCCAATAGCCTTGGAAGTCTTGGTCACACTTACCATTTGGTTAATAGTAACATCATACAGTAGAATCTTTGTAAGGGCCTTATAGTAGCTGATAAAGAGCTGGTTGGTGGCAGTGATAACTACCTTTTAGTCTGTGCAGAAGGGGGGCATAGCTAATAAACCTGTGCCAGCCTTTCCCAGGAGTCTCTGTGTGTTTGTATATAAATCAAATCTCAAGTGTGTGTGTCAGCTACTTGGGCAGGGACACAAAGCACTGGTTGAACAGAGAGAGTGCTGGAGATTTTGGCTTGACCACTCAGCTGAGATCTTAACCATATAGCTGTGCCAGTGGGGAGTCTTACTGTGGATCTGGAGAGAGAGGAAGAAAACCAGCCCCAGACTGACTGTGATGTCTGTGTACTGTTAAGGGAAATTGTACTTTACTATGTGTGTACTTGTCGTCCTTCCAATGTGTACGTCCTTCACACCAGTGCAAGGGTATCAGATGTTAATTGGTGGCAGTGGTGGGATATCCACATCACATATTAATTGGTTGACTGTGGTGAGATATCCACATCACATGTTAATTGGCTTGTAGTGGTGTGGATATTGAATTCCTGTAGCTTGTGTACAGTGGTCACTGAAGGTGTTTGTACTCTCAGTCAGCCACACAGTGAACACTCAAGAGTTCATATCACAATTGTTTTTTTTTTTGTTAGCTTAGTTAGTCAGGGAGAGCAGACAAGCATGTCATCAGAGGAGTACAGCAAGCTCACAAGAAGCCAGTTGGCTGAAATGTGCCAGGCTAAAGGGCTGGTGCCTGCCAACCTAACTAAAGCAGACATGATTGCAGCTTTAGTCACAGCTGCATCACAGGATAGCAACCAGGAAAACAATCAGACTGGCCTGGGAGATGTATAATCTTCAGAAAATGGACAGCTCATCATTTCCACAGAGGACTTAAAAATCCATCTGGAGTTAAAGAGACTTAAGCTAGAGGCCAAGCATTTGGAAATAGCAGCAGCAGAGAGACTGAGACATCTTGAGGTTGAGGAAAATGAAAAACTGCAATGCTTAGAAGCTGAGTTGAAGGAGAGGCAGAGGCAACATGAAAAAAAGATGCTGACTCTTCACCAGAGTCATGTAGGTAATGGGGAAGGGAGTAACTGAACATCAGAAGCAACAAATGTCAGTAAATTTCTTCCACAATTTACAGAGGGGGATAATTTTGATAGTTTCATTCATATGTTTGAGACAGTATGTAAACAGTCTAATGTTGACCAAGGGCCAAGTTCCTGACCCCCTTACTCCATGGTAAAGCTGTAACTGTTATCTCCAAATTGTCTTATACTGATTGTTTAAATTATAATGTTGTAAAGAACTGTTTGCTAAAATGTTTTAAGTTAAAACATGAAGTTTACAGAAAAAATTTCGTGAGAATAGATGCAAGGCAGATAAAAGTGTGTGTGAATATGTTGCTGAGCTAAGCACTTATTTTCAAAGGTGGGTGAGTGGATGTCAGCTTACTACTTTTGAAGGGCTGGCAGACCTTTTGGTGAGGGAACAAATCCTAAGCACTTTGCCTGAGGACATGAGAATCTGGTTAGCTGACAGACAATGCAATACTGTAGCTGAATTGGGGAAGAAGAGAGGCCTATACTTAGCAAGCAAGACATCACTGCACAGGAAAGGGACACCTAGTGCTGCTCATGGATCTAAGAGAACCCATGGTGGGCAACCCAGACTGCCCCAACAGAGTCCGTCAGCAGTAGGGGAAGCCACTAGTCCAGGTACATGTCACGGACCAAGGGTTAAATATTTTAACTCATTACATCCGAGTGACACCTCCAGATGCCTCTGCAGTTAACTCCTACTGACGCCTCTAGACCTCAAATATTGCTTGTTCATATTTACATCAATAATTCCAAAACCATGCTATATACAAAGTTTTAGGTTTTCATCCTAAAGGTTACACAAGGCAAACTCAACAGCATTAATATTTGACTTCTGTCTAGTGCAGGTAAATATATATTAACTGTTGTTGTTATGACATTTATTTATATAGATATAATTTTCACATGTTTCTAAATATCTCAAATACCAAGTAACGCTGACATAACTCCTTAGCCTCACATGAAAGCTCTCAGCCAGATGAATAAAATGCTGCTGACAGTATGTGTGTAACCTGAGTGATTGCTGAATTATTATAAGTTGCTTACAAAATATTACAAATGTAATAGTAACTGTGTTTACTTTGATTTATAAAATTTGGTTTAAGACTTAGAACCTAAAGAATACTACCGCTATAAAAATAGTTTGTGCTGAAGAATTTGCCATTCATACTTCTATCTTAATACCTAAGGTTCCAGAGATATGAACATTTGTTTGGAATGTGAGGACATAATTTGGTTCTATCAAAAGGCTTATGCCCATTGGAATTTATAGTGCAAACTTCCTGAGTTCTGTTGGAGTGAATGAGTTAAATGCAACCAGTGGGGCCATGTAACATACAGATGTCCACAGAGGCAAGGTAGGGAACAAAAGGTAGGTGGGTCAGTAAGTAGGAATTACAAAATGCCAACAGTAGGTTGTCTCGAGACAACAACGGTACCAAACTACCACAAGAGGTTATATTCTATCTTAGTGAATGGGAAAGAGGCCATAGCTAAGAGAGACACAGCCTCTGACCTAATCATTGTGAAGCCTGTAATGGTTACAGAGGAGCACTACTTGCTTAGGCAGTCTACTGCAGTCACAGCTTTAGGAGGGACCCAATTCTAAATACCTTTTGATAGGGTTCACCTTGACTGGGAGGGTAGAAAAGGAAGCAAGCAAGTAGGTGTGTTTGTGGATATCCCTGAAGATCCTCATAGGGAATGATTTTCATAATGCAGTACCATGTGTGCATGCAGTTACACGCAGTCAGGCTTGGAGATAAGCATGTAGGTATGGTAGCCTTGGGGAGACCTAGACAGACCGTACACTTGCAGCCAGGACTGGTGAGGTGGCTACTTCAGGAACAGAGCTACCCTGTAGCAGTGAGACTGAAGGTGAGCCACAGCTGCTTGTGGGTACTGATGTTCCCTTAGACAGAGCGACTGCAAGGGCAGAGGTGAGAAGTAGTACAGTACAGTTGTGTACACTTACCATAAATGTAGATGTTTGAGTGTATTCACTGTTGCAGTCATTACATTTGGGTAATCTGCTGGCAGTCGGCCTGATTAACAAAGTTTTGGGTCCTGCATTGGATGCTGTCCCTTCTTCCATGATGTCAGGTCGTCAGGGGTATAAAACATGCAGCCAACACCATTACATCAATTTTTCTTGCCCCAGATGTCAGGTGCCCCCCAAATGGGGAGCAAAATATATAAATATATATATATATGTGTGTGTGTGTGTAGAATAAAAAACAAAAAACATATACCTCCAAACAAAAGCAAATACACCACAAAGCTTTTAAAGATAGTAACAGAAATGAGAGGTATAGTTAGAAAAAAATCAGGGGGCTGGAGGGAGGGTAACCAGGACTGCAACAGTGAATACACTCGAACATCTACATTTATGGTAAGTGTACACAACTGTACTCTGTTCTTCATGCTTCACTGTTGCAGTCATTACATTTGAGTAGAATCCCAAAGCTATGGTTGGGAGGATGGAATTATACAGCGTTAGGAGCAGCTATAAGGCCCTGCAGGACAGCAGTGGCAATGCCTGCTCTGGATTTAGAGAAGAGAGGTAAATGGTAATGCTTGGTAAACATATGGACTGAGCTCCAGGTAGCAGCTTCCAGAATGTCTCTGGTAGGAACCCCTCTGAGAAAGGCTGCAGAAGTAGATGCAACCCTGGTGGAATGAGATCTGATCCCCTTGGGGACAGGTTTACCATGGTGCATATAACAGAAACAAATACAATGGCTTATCCATTTAGAAATAGTCTACTTTGAAATAGCCTTTCCCTCTCCCCCTGCAGCAAATACCACCAGTAATTGTTCAGATTTTCTTAGAGATTTTGTCCTGTTTAAGTAGAATCTTAGTTGTCTGTGTACATCCAATGAATGCAGAATCCGCTCACCCTTGTTCTGTGGATTTGGGAAGAAAGTTGGCAGATGAATAGTCTGATTGACAGCCACACTATATACCACTTTAGGCATAAAGGATGGATTGGTCCTGAGAGCCACCCTGTCCAGGTAAAAATAATGAAAGGCTCCACTACCATAAGAGTCTGTAGTTCTGAAATCCTTCTAGCTGAAGTAACTGCTAAAAGAAAAGCTGTTTTCCATTAGAGAAATTTTAGGTCTGCAGTAGCAGATGGCTCAAAAGGAGGTAGAGTGAGTTTCTCCAAAACAAAATTGAGGTCCCATGCAGGGGTTGGTGCTCTCCTGGGAGGTCTTAAATTTTTGGCCCCTCTGAAGTTCTGCTTTAGCAGAGGATGAGAAAAGAGGGGAGAATCTGTATTGTAATGAGCTGAAATAGCAGAGGCATGGATTTTTATCGAAGAAAAAGATAGGCCCTTGTGAAGCATCTCAAAATGACATCCATCACAGGTTTGTGAGAGATGTAACTGTTGAAATTAGTTGATTAGCCATGCTGCAAGATTCAGAGTTTTTAGCTGAGTGTGCAGAATTTGTTAGTTCTGCTGAGACAGTAGGTAAGGTGTCTGAGGCAGGTACCATGGAGGAAGGTGCGACATATTGTGCAGTAGCAGGTACCAGTGTTGACAAGGCCAGTCTTGAGCAATCAGAATCATTTTTGGGTTTTCCTGTCTGACTTTTAGTAAGACCTTGGAGAGCAGAGGCAGAGGGTGGAAGGCATAGACTGATAGTTTTTTTCAGCTGAAGGATAGGGCATCCACTTTCCAAGCTTTTTTGTGAAGAATTCTTTTGCATAATTTGTCAACTGATAGTTTTGGGGTGAGGCAAAAAGATCTATGTCTGGGCTGCCCCATTTGCGAGTCAACATGCTGAAGATTTGTGGATCCAGTTTCCATTTGTGTGGGTCCATAGGATTTCTGCTTAGTTCGTCTGCCAGAGTATTTTGCTTTCCTGGCAGGAATTGAGCTTGTAGATGAATTTGGTAAGTCAAAGCCATGTTCCACAATGCCATGGCTAGTCAGCAAAGGGGGTAGGAATGGGTACCCCCATGCTTGTTTATGTACCACATGACTGTGGTGTTGTCTGTCTTTATCAGCAGTTGTCCTGGATAAAGATAGTCCTTGAAGGCTGTCAGAGCATTCTGTACAGCTAGCATCCCTTTCTGATTGACATGTAGGTGCATTTGATTTGGGTTCCATTGGCCCTGAATGCATCTCCGTGTCAGATGCAACCCCCAAGCATAATTTGATGTGTCTGTAGTCAGGGTTTGAGCGGCAGGGGGTGGAATGAATGACAGTCCCCTGTTTTGGTGGCAGGCCTCTGCCCACCATAGGAACTCTAGTTGTAGGCAAGGAATGACAGGAATCATTGTTTCCAGGTTGTGACAATGTTGACTACATAAGCTTTTTAGGTACCATTGAAGTTTCCTCATATGCTGTCTTGCATATGGAATTAGAAGAATGCAGAAGGCCATGAACCCCAAGGCCTGCAGAATTTGTCTTCAGATAGCTGGGTTTCTTTGGCCACCTGTTTGAAGTAAGTCATCAATTGAATTTGTTTTTCTGGCGTAAGGTAAGCCACTAGGGAAGTTGTATTCAAGCTTGCACCCAGGAATGTAATTATTTGAGGAGGGTACCAGTTGTGATTTCTTTTCGTTTATGGTATACCTTAGACATGTTAGAAGCCTTTTTACAAATGCCAGATGTTTTAGAAGAGTGTCCTTGTTTTCTACCTGAATGACACAATTGTCCAGGTATGGATAAATTTGAATATTTCTTTGCCTGCAAAATGTAATTACTGGTGCCATGCACTTTGTGAAGACCCTGGGTGCAGTAGATAAGCCAAAGGACAGTGCAGAGAACTGGTAATGCAAATAGCCTGCTTTGAAGCGGAGGTATCTTCTGCAAGATTCCCTGATTGGGATATGCAGGTAAGCCTCTTTTAAGTCTAGAGTTACCAACCAGGCATCCTTGCCTAGCATAGTTAGTAACTGTTGGAGAGTCAGCATCTTGAATTTTGGAATGTCCAGAAATGTATTTAGAATGGATAAGTCCAGAATTAGACGCCATGATTTGCCTTTTCTGGGTACCAGGAAAAGTCTTGAATAAAAACCTTGTCCCTTTTCCTTTTCTAGTACTGGTTGAATAGCCCCCATATTCATGAGGGACATAACTTGTTTCTGGGTCTCTGCTCACTGATTTGGAGGAAGATCTGGCCATCTGTTTGGGATTGGCAACGTATGGAAATGAAATCTGTATCCCTGGGATACTACATTTAAAACCCATTTGTCTTGGGTAATCAGTTGCCAGTTTTGTGCATGAAGTGCCAGTTTTCCCCCCAAAGGGGCAGCCAAAAGATATGTTCTTGGTGATTGCAGTGGAAAGTCATTGAGACTGTTTACCGTAGGAAGGTGCCTTGTTACTTCCAGATTTGGAGGTGGAGGCACCCCATTCCTTTGTTCTATAAGTTCCTTGCAACTGAAACCTGGAGCCTTTGGAATGTCTGGGTTTAACCTGAGTGGATCTAGTGGGTACTGGAAAAGCCCAGTTCTTAGTAGGCCAGTGCCTACTGAACCTGGGTGGCTGCACATGTAGGAAATATTTCACAGTTTGCATAGATTTAGCTTTATATTCCATCTTTTTCAAAAATTCTTCAGCCTTATTACCAAATAGACTGTCCTGTTGCAAAGGAGCATCCAACAATTTTGCTTTAACATGGTCAGGCAGATTTTGCTCCTTGAGCCAAGCATGCCTTCTTATCACAGATCCAGTTAAAGCAGCCCTGCAAGAGGCTTCCAAGGGATCAAAACCACATTGCAAAGTATGTTTCCCAACTTGCTCAGCTGAATGCAATAAATCCTGCAACTCTTTATTTTCCACACAGTCAGAAATCAACATAATTTTCTGTTTAAGTAAACCCATGACATGCTGTTGATATTTAAGCATATGAAATTGACAGTTTAAAGCCCTGATTGCCAAGGTTGTAGACGTGTAAACCTTCTTACCCCATCTATCCAGCGCCCTGAAATCTCTATCAGAAGGGGTACAATTTTTAGCAGTAGATGCCTTTACGCCCTTGGGACACTGAGAAATGGTTTCAGGGTCAGCAGTAGGGTTTTTAGAAAGGAATTTGTGGGAGTCAGGAACCCTGTAATATCTGTCTGGCTTACTAGGAGCTGGAGGCAGGGAATCAGGAGCCATACTGGACTCTGAGACAACATCATCAACAATGTCTAAAACAGGAGGTATAGCCAAAGGCCTATGCTGAGGAAGAATAAGAAAATCCCTAAGTCTCTTTTTAGATTCTGAGAAATCCTGACTCTCCCAATAAAAGTTTTCCCTTAAGGTATGCAAAGTTTCTCCAAAAGGAAAATCCTCAGGAGGAGAAGAAGAAGGAATGGAATCTTCTGCATCAGTGTCCTCATAAGAGGGAATAGATAATTCCTGATCAGAAGGGGAATCAGAAGAAATAGAAACCTGATCTGAAGCTTCATAGTGAGTGCCTTGCCTAGGCCACTTAGCAGGAGGGGGATGGGTACCCCTGATCAAGGTAATTAAATCCTCAGCCATTTTGATCATTTGTTTTTTAGGCATTAGGGCCTGTACATGTGGCCCAAGCATCAGTTTTTTAGACAAAGTAGTAGTTTTTGGCCTTAGTTTTGAAGATGGTGTCGGTTTAATATACAAATCTTTCAGTCTGAAAGCACCCTCAGAAGCCGGTGCCTGCTCAGCAGCTCCGGACTCATCTAAGGTAGAGACATCCGCGGGTTCAATACTTAAAGTATCTTGCAACATACCAGACTCTGAATGGGTCTCAGTACAGGCCTGTGAATCAAAAGTGGTGGGTAACAGGGGCTGAAAAAGCACCTCACTGAGAATCTGGCGAACAGGCGACTGGCTTAGGAGAAGCTTCTTCGTCAGTTTTGGGCCTCGACGATCTGTCTCTGTCTTTGATAACCAACGACATTTCTGGATAGTTAAATCTCTAGCCAAAATATTTAGAGGCAAAAATATACAGACGTTTAATAGTGCGTTGATTAAATTTAGCACAAAACCGACAGCAAGGCACATTGTGGTCAGGGCCTAGGCAAGGAATACAGTACAAATGAAAATCCTTATGAGGTATTTGCTTCCCACAAGTAATACAATTATTAACTTTTACTGACAAAGGTAAGGAGCAAGAAAAAGTTTCCTCAACGGGGTACTTAGCTTTTAGTTGAAGACTTCGGTTCTGAAACTCGAAAACGAAAATTTCAGGAGTTGGCCGACCGGCACTTGCGAACTGCTTCTGCTTCGGGCACCGTGCGGCAACAAACACTGATGTAATGGCATCAGCTGCATGTTTTATATCCCTGACAACCTGACGTCATGGAAGAAGGGACAGCAACCAATGCAGGACCCAAGACTTTGTTAATCAGGCCGACTGATTACCCAAATGTAATGACTGCAACAGTGAAAGACGAAGAACATCTAGCCTGACAGTGAGGCATCATTGTCAGAGGATGCCAGACTTCCTGTGAAAGGGGAACTGGGAAGGGATATAAAGCGAGAGTTGAGACAGGCTCTGCTCTCAGACCCTACATTACAAGGCCTGAGGGAGGTAGCTAGTGAGGCACCTGATTCTCAAGGGAAGGGGAATCTGTATACTGGGACAAAGGGTTACTGTACACAGCATGAACCCCTAAGGGAGGGCTAGAGGGTGAGAGAATACAGCAGTTGGTAGTGCCCAGAGCCTACCGTCTGGCACTTCAACCATACCCCATGACATTCCCTTTGCAGGCCATATGGGCATTAAGCGTACAAAGATATGTATTATGCAGAACTTCTACTGGCCTGGGATTTCCAGCGATGTAACAGGATACTGCAGGACTTGTGAGCAGTGCCAAAAGGTAAGCAAGGCAGAAGACAAAGTGAAAGCTCTTTTGATGCCTTTGCCTATGATTGAGGAGCCATTTCAGAGGGTAGCTATGGATATCGTGAAGATTCTGGGCACCCCGCATTCCACAGGGAAAAAGTATATCCTAGTGGTAGTAGATTATGCTATCAGATACCCTGAAGCAGTTGCTTGTCCTCCATTGAGGCAGAAAGGTGGCAAATGCTTTGTTAGAGATTTTCAGTAGGGTAGGTTTCCCAAAAGAAATACTGACTGACAGAGGTGCAAATTTCATGTCAGACCTGCTGGCTTGTCTGTGGAAGTACTGTGGGGTGGAGCACCAAAAGACCACCCCCAACAATTCCCAGACTAATGGTCTTGTTTAGAGGTTAAACTCTACAGTCAAGACAATGCTACAGATATTTGCAGACCAATTTAAGAGGGACTGGGACAAATATTTGCCACATCTGTTCTTTGCTTACAGAGAGGTTCCCCAGGAAGCTGTAGGTTTTTCACCCTTTGAATTGCTGTATGGGCATAGGGTGAGGGGACCTCTAGATTTGATTTGAGATGAGTGGGAGGGTGAGTGTGAATCTCACAAGGAAACTGTTGTGGCATATGCCCTAAACCTCAGGACAAGGCTCAGGAACTCATGTCTTGGCCCAGAAGAACCTAGCAGAAGCCCAACAGCAGAAGAAGGTCTGTTGTGACAGGAATGTCTGAGCTAGAGAGTATGCTATAGGGCAGCAGGTAATGGTTCTCATTCCTGACAGACACAACAAGCTGCAGGCAGCTTGGGAGGGACCTTACAAGGTAGTAAGGAAAGTCAGTGATGTTAACTACATGGTAGAACTGCTAGGCAGGAGGCAGGGGCAGAAATTTTACCATGTTAACATGATGAAACTTTATCATCACGTGGAGGCCCTTGTGCTAATTATTTGCAGTACAAGGCAGGAGGAATCTGAGAGGATCTATGGCTAAAGGGAGCCAGCCAGGAAAATCCCAAATTACTATGATGGAGCCTATGGGTGCAGGCATATGATAGAACAGTGCAGCACTGTACTGGGGTCAGCAATGCCAAGACAGCTGGAATCTCAAGACAAGGAGCTGGATAAGGTATTCCCAGATAGGCTCAACCCTTTCAAGCAACCTTTCTCAAGGGTCACTTGAAAAACTAGCTTGACTTTGGGGAAGGGAGAAATGTGACACCAGGGGAAATACTGCCAGTCCAGCTATCTGGACTATTGGAATTGTATAAATAACTGTATGTCACTTGAAGATATCAATATGATTTGTAAAGAGATGTGACACTGCCATCCCAGTTGTCTGGAATTTTGTAAATAATCATATGTCATTTGCGAATAGTCATGTGATTCATCTGCTTGTCTTACAAATGTAAGAGAACTGTATGTTATGTACTGAGCTTCGAGAATGTAACCATAGTGTACCCTACTTGAAAAGAACCAAAATGGATGTAAGATATATGCCTGTGCAAATGTATGTTTTAATGGTAGAAGCTGGAACATACAGAGTTAACTTACAAAACTTTAAGAAAATAAGTTGAAATTAAGTGCTTTACGATGTGCTATAAAATGTTAGTTTCAGTGCAGCAAGCAGACACAATGTCTAGAGGTAGGGGTTTTCCTACTGTCTTGAAACAGAAATAATGACTAGGTTTCAAATGTACTGTCTTGAAACAGAAATAATGACTAGGTTTCAAATGTAAAGTGTTTTTTATTGTTCTGTTACTTCCTAGCAGCTGCACATCTGAGAGGTAAGTATTTTTGACGCAGATATGTTGGTTTCTGTTAGCCTGGGAACTGAAGGCAGGTGACAAAGAGTGATGTTATCCAGCTGACCCAGCAGTAATGTTTTGATATTAATTTAGGAAGTCTCTCAGAGACTGTGCATTTTTGTATTTGTCTTTGGACCTGGAAACATTCTCTCATCAGCACTTGCTTTGCTAATAGTAAGTAACCAGGGTACAGTAATCTCTCTTAGATATAGAAAGGAATATAGTAGAGATTAGTTTAGATTTTTCTGTATTTATTTGAGACTGTCCTGCAATGTTGTTTTAAAATATTTCCTGTTATTCTGAACTCTGTTGTCACTGTGTTGAGTTATTGAGTATTGTCTTGTTCTTTTATTATTTATTATTAAATATATTTAAATATTTTAATTGTGGCTTTTGTTTATGGATATTTAAGCTCTTAGAGTACTTTCCTATACATTGGGTGACACTGTATAGGCCACTCCAATAGCCTTGAAAGTCTTGGTCACATTTACCATTTGGATAACAGTAACATCACACAGTAGAACCTTTGTAAAAGCCTTATAGTAGGTGATAAAGAGCTGGTTGGTGGCAGTGATAACTACCTTTTAGTCTGGGCAGACTAGCTAGTACACCTACATATTTGAAGCTTTTAATTGATTCTACATTTCTCATGTCTGTAGCATGTGGTGTGTAGGCATTTATTTGTTTGATATACATATATCTGTAAAAGATGTACTGCTTTACAATGAGCAAATTATTTTGAACATAGATATATTTGGGTTTATTGCATGGTAATTGTCAATAATCTGTACAACAGTCTTTTCTAATGGTTTGGGGTCATGCCAAACAGGTTATTTGGACCAGTCCACTTACCTGCTTAAAATTTAATAAATGATAGGTTAACAAGCAAACAAACATATAATCTAATAAATTCTACATCAAACACACTTAACTGTGATCTGAAATTTGGAAGAAGGTATTTGGATAAAATTAGTTCAACCCCCCCCCCCCCATGCACACACATCCCTGCTTCATAAAATAATCCCCTCTGAGATCACTGTGTTTCATATGAAACCATCTATATCAAGTACACTACCATTCTACAGTGAATTTGGGAAAAAACATGATTTTTGAAACACATTGCTTTAATGTGCACATTGCAAACATATAATGTTATATAATTATATAAGTTAAAGAAACAAAACCAATCCATAATTGTATTGTAGGGCATTTGGTCTTCAAGTCCAGAAGATTGAACTACTTTTCTGCATTTCATTAAAATTAATCAAAATAGGACATCCTAGCCCTGAAAAAGTAGCCTTATGTTTATGATCTACATGACGGTTTCCATTAAAGTGTTCTTCTTTGTCTGACGGAATTTTTTTTTTTTTTTATATTATGATGCTCTCTTAAGAAAAGCTTTACATTCTGAGGTTGGTACTTCAGAAGTCTTGCTATCTATATCAACATAATCTTAGGGCGTACTGTTATTATAGTGTGAGAAGAATGTGAAGCAGCTAGTCTCAGTGCAATAACTTCATTTCCATGCAGCTATATTAGAAGACTGATTATTTGAGTAATTACAACAGGATAATGCACAGAGAACTGACATTCATTAAAAAAAAAAGAACTGGGGACATGGAGGAAAAAAAATAGAAAATGGTGGACTTTGCATCTAAATAGAAGACAATGAAAAACGGTTCTGGTCTAGACGTCTGCAGACTGCCAAGCTGGTAGATGAGGCAGAACTGCAGACTGCCAAGCTGGTAGATAAGGCAGAACATTTGAATTTGTTGCCTTGCTTTAAATATATTCTTTAGTACAAATAATTTCCAGAAACAGAACACAAATTTGTATCAAATCAAGTGGAATATTCAGAATCAGCAATACTAATGTCTGTAATGTGCATAACTTATTGCATGTAAGAATGATGGTGCTTTTGACATTTTGCAGCAGTGCTAATTTGTCTTCTTTATATTTCTTCTTTCATTTCATACATGTTGTAGCTAAATTCATAGGTTCATAGACAAGTACTAGGGAAGCTTCCCTTTGGGGTCATTTTACACCTAGGCAATTTCCCTCAAATGTGAGAATCAAGCCCTGTACCCTGTGTCTGTTAAGTTAATACCCTGACCATTATACCAGATCCTCCATTTATTTGCTTCAGTGACCGATTCCTACACATCCACATCTTAGTTTTGTATTAAACATGAGTAGAACTGTGTTTTGTTTATGGTACAACATTAATACAAAATCGTTTAGAATGTGATTCTCTCATGTAATGGAAACCACTGAAAAGGGCCTCTGGCTCAGTGGAATTCCACCCAGTTAAGAAATATTAAAAAAATAAAAATTATAACCACTCCTGCAGTCAATGTGACATACATCACAAGGCAGATGGGAGCTACATATTATGAAGTCTACTACCAATATAGTTACTCATTCTCTGAAAAAAAAAAAAGAAAAACATAGTCTAAAACTCTCTTTCTGATGCCTGGAAAGTAACTTCTACTACTACAGTTGGCCAGATGGTCCAGTAACCAGATGCAAACCAGATATTTCCTAATCAGATCAAAGCAGCTAAGACAAGAGATGGAAAAGTTTATTTCATTCAACAACTGGCAGCCCTTGTGCACTGAAGAGAAGAAGAGCCTGCACATAAGAACAACATTAATTCAAGCCATCAATGCAAAAAAAAATGTTACAAAACGGGATGCAGGCTTAGTGCATATTTTAGTTACTTGTTTCTTTGTTTTTTAATTGGGCAATGTTGCCTATTCAAAGATCCTTTCCAGCAATGATGCAGGATAAAAGCAAAGGTAGAAAAAGCAAACAGATTAGATTTGAGCATTCCATTACACATGTGCTATAGTGATATTAGGGGTATTTGATATAGTTAACAATGGTACTGACAATATATATAAACTAAAAGAACAGCACATTAGAACATTCATTGCTCAGCAATAGCAAAATAAAACTGTTATTTACATATTGCATTTACACACAGACACACACACACACACACACACACACACACACACACACACACATACTCACCACCAATTCAGGGAAGAAGATAATGACAGATAGTAGAATGAGATTTAGGGGAACTGCTGAGAAGAAAAGAGGGTCTGTAGGTATAATGTGGTGTAGAAGTGAGATAGTTGGGGACTGAAAAAAATCAAATAATCTTGTTTATGGTGAGAGTGGGATAGGAGTGAAGAAAGACAAGTGGTGAAGAAATGAGTAATTTATTTTTAATTTTTTGTTCTTTTTTGACTAGAATTGTCTTACTAGGCTCATGGCCTCTTTTCTGTTGCAACATGAGGTGGTACTTATACTTCTAGGGGAAATTTGGCCTGGGCATCAGAGGAACTCCCCCCAAACTTTTTGATAGGTGGCATGGTTTCTTTTATATCGGGTCTATATTACATGATCGAAGTTTGAAAACTTTGAATCTCTTATATGATCGATACCATTTAATCGAAGTTTGAAACATCGGAAATGTAATAAAACACAACAACTTACAAAAACAAATCATTTAAATGCATTAAGCAGGGGGGCAAGCCCACCTGCATCCCCCAAACCCCCCGCTACTTAAATATACCAACTCTGAGATCGCACTACAGTGCAGAAAAGGGAAATCTTCCCTTTCTGTACTGTACGGAGATCTCCATTAAAAGATTCGAAGTTTCAAGACTTCGATCATGTGGTGTCGACCATATTAGATTCGAAGTTTTGAAACTTCGATCTTCTGATATAGACCCTTTTATATCCTCCTGAGTAACCATCCACTCATGCACATACTACCACAGTTTAATGTTTCATCCTAAGGTCGAAACACTCAGGAGTGCAGCATCCCCTTATGCTGCAAAGGAATGTTAGCAATCTAATTACCTGGTGTGGGAAGAGAACTCACAGCCTTCTGCACCAAACGCAAACAAGACACTGTCACTACTGACAATTAGAAAACACTTGCAAACCTTAAAACTGAGGGAAGTATGGAAGTAGTGGATACGTAATTAGGTTTTTTTTTTTTTTTTTTTTTTTACTTCCACCCTTTAAGTCTACTATAACAATTAATTAATTTGAAGTTAAACCATATTCAGTGAAATGAGTCTGCTAATAGTCAAGTAGCTGAGTTTAAAGATTAAGGAATCATTATAGCTTCTACTGTGTTGGTATATCAAGTTCTAAATGTCAGGAACTGGATTAGTCAATTGTTTCCATATACTATCAAGTCTGAAGCAAGGCCCTTTATTTCAAGATATCTGCAATCGGTGGCACTATGGGCAGTGGTGCAATTTTGTTTTTAAGTTTAGTAGCTGCGGTAGCATTGTCGCCTCATAGCAAGACATTGTCCCGTTCGATTCTCAGCTAGAGCGTCTTCTGTGTGGAGGCATACGTGAATGGGGCGTGCCTTCGTTGAAGGTTGTGCATCAGGGCTGGTAACCCGGTATGTAAAAATCCACTACCAATCATTACTGGACCAGAGTTCCGCTGTGGCGACCCCTAACCGGGAAAAGCCGAAAGACACAAACAAACAAATGAACAATTGGGAAGAAGTTATTTTGTACTGATTTAACTGTTAGGGTGAACAGATGTGATGTTGTTTTTCCTGTAATGGGTAACAAACTGATGTATCCGGACTAACAAAACATTTTTTCTTGAAATCATCAAGGAGAATTTATTTGCTAACTTGCAGGCAGGCTGGTCCAAGGACTCTTTTTCAGCTGCAACTTGTGTCAAGAGGCTTCAGGTACTTTATGCCATATAATGAATGAAAAGAAGTCTTTCTGCTGACTTAATTCACTCATTAAGTAATATTTGTACAAAAGGATCATATGATATCTGAGTAAAATGTTATTCATTGAAAAGATAAATAGATTCCTGTGGGATGGATCTCATCTCTCATGCTACAGTGGAATGAGAAAGCAAAATAATAAAACAACTGCAGCATGGGTGGGAGGTTGGCATAATGGTTAAGGTATTTACATTGCACACACAAGGTGTAGGGTTTGATTCTCCCATGGGGTAATTGGCTAGGCTTGAAATGACCCACAAGGGCCGTTAGCCTAGTATTAATCTATGAACCTATGAACCTATGGCAGGCTATGAACAATCAAACACAGCATCAGAAGTGCGATACATAAAGATTAGCCTAGAACTTACAATATTCAATATGACATATATCATCAACATAGGACCATGTGAGAACCACATGCCAAATAAGATAATGCTCTAAATATTTCATGCTCCAACTGGGTAAAGGAGGAATTCTCACTTATTTATTATGTATATAGCAATGGCATTCAGAGGTGCCAGAAATGTGGGCTAGCAACTTTGAGTTAAGAGCTGCAATGGCTTCTAATGCCATCTGTAAGCAGGTTCCAGTTAGGAAGTGCAGTTTCACTAAAGCACTTTTCACAGAATTAAATAATGGAATAAAGAAGGATACACTGGTATGGCAGAGTAGAGAGTGATAACCTGCTTTGTACATTCAAGTTTGGGGTAAGTTATACGTTATGACCTCTAGTGATAAGTCTATACATAAGCCATTTGTTAATGGACTCCAAAACAATGGGATCAAAAGCACTATCACCCATTCATGTATCAAGCTGTACCTTATACATATCTACATTCTTTCACCCCCTCATTTCTCAGGGAAAAGCATTCCAAACCATTGGAATAGCCTGAGCAATGAACTTTGATGAGTTATTTATAGGAATTTTATTATTCAGATTAGAGTATTTGAGAGTAATAGCATTACAACATAATTCTATATTCAGCAATGCTGACTTCATCTAATCTTTATATGCATTAACGGCAAGAATAGCTTTTCCCCTGTAATACTTATAATGCAGAATGTAGAGACACAATCTTTGACATCCTTGCTTTTATTTTTCACAGACGAAGAGATTTGCTTAATCTTCCTTACACTTGTTCTACTTTACTTAATTTGGTCTTACTGCAGGAACAAAATTAATTGACATATTCAAGCAGTGGTCTAATATTGATTTTATACAATGTAGTTACTGCCTTGGTTCATAATTTCATAGGTTCATAGGTTGGTACTAGGCTATCAGCCCTAGGGCCTATACAAGCCTAGCCATAACAATTCCCTGGCTATTTCTTCCCACATTATTTACTTTCCTGGACCCCTGTCTAGCAGGGCGACTGACGTGATCCCTGCGGTGAATTTCCTTTCTCCCATCCAATCGTCAAGGTTCCTCTTGAAGAGGTCCAAAGAGGCACTCTGCTTGGCGCCATGTAGTGAGATATTTTTCAAAAGACATCCCATTTGCATCAAAGTTTGGTTCTTAATAGCACATGGACATTTATCACAAGGTAATTCACCTGTGATTGTAATACCTAAATCAAGAATTCCATCAACTACAGATGGTGTTACGTCACCAAATACTAAAGGTCACCTTAGTACTGTTTTGTCAAAATATGTGTTATGGATGAGTATTGGATGAGTATTTTCTTAACAATATTTGTTCCTAATGACTGGATTAGAAGACCTGAAAAGCTGTAACAAAACTGGAGTTGTGAAAGGCTTTTATTATATCTTCTGCATGGTTGGAGTATGGGAAATTAGGCTACATTACTTGTTTATTTGTTAACTGTAAGGACTGCCTGATAGATGCACATTTTCTGTTTACAATCCAGGCCTCAGGCACAGAGACAAAAACATAAAATTCAAGATCATCTCTGACTATATATGATATTCAAATGATGGGAAAACACTGTATTCTAGACTTAGACAGACATCAATAGTACAGGAGATACAGTCTGTCAGGTAGATGTGACCGTACCTATTAGAATTTGAAAATTAAAAATCATAGCACTGGCCTTTAAAAATCATAAAAGAGGGTTCATAAGAATTAATTTTTCATAAGAGAATGTCTTTAGGTACAATACTCCATTTAATAAGTGATAAGAAGTCTTTATGTAGACAATTCACTTAACAATATGTGTACACAAGGGTCATGTATTATACTAAAATGTTATTCATTGAAAAAACAGAACAATTTCCTGTGGAATGGATTTCATCTCTCTCTTGCTGCAGTGGCTGGCCAATCCAATTTGTTACTCCTCTCTAACCCAATATGTCAAACTATAGGTTTCTAACTGAACTACTTAAAAAAATATTTTCCAATAAATTGAAATTTGGGGGTTGGGACATCCATTTGGGGAACATTTAACTGAATTTATCTTCTGAAAAATCACAGTTCAAGAAAGACTTTGAAAATTGGGATTTTTTGGGGGCAGAGTCCCCTACACCCCCCTCTGATGATGGAAGCTTTGACCCCTGTAACCCCTTCATTTATATAATGAACTTTAAAGTTGATCAATTTAAGAAAAGGGAACTTCCCCACTAGCAGTGTTCTCCACTGAACAAAGTGCATTTCTTATCCTTTATCGTTACTAAGTGACCATTGCTAAAATACAGTACTTCCAAATTTTTGACATATTACAAGACTAACAATTAAAGACATGTATGCACTAAGTGACATTTTAAAAGGGATCAGCATTAGCTGCTACTGTAAGGATATTGTGATTATCATTTTATACACTATAATATATTCAGTGAACAAACACACTAATTTTATTAGATATGACATTTTTTCTAAAATATTGTCTTTCATCTCTTAAATCTAATGGTCAATTTATTTGTATTTACTTACAGAACTGGAGTGAGATTACAAAAATCAAATAAAAATGGATCTCTTGTTGCCTTGTAAACAAATATGTCTCCAGTAATTGATCAGTAACTGAGGTATGTACCGCTAGAGGAACACAGAAATAAGAGCTTTTAATCTTTAAATGAAATAAGCCACCTTTTAGACATCTGATATGATTGGTAAAATATTTCTGTATTTTGACTTCTCTTTTCAAGATGTAATTTTAGTGAAAGTGTCACAGACAAAGGTCTCACTTTGCTTTTGAAAAGCAGAAAATATTTATATAACCACAGCTAATGCATGCCAGAATACCAACAAATACTCTTTAAGCTTTACAGCACGTATTCTGTGTGATCTAATTGTTTGCCTTCTGTAATCACCATATGAACCTTAACTGTAATCACAAGAAAATATAACTACATGCCGTTAAAAAACATTAAGCTGTAATTATTAACTTGTTATTGCTGTGGATTCTTGTAAATAGTTGTCTTTTTTCCTTCTTCTTGTTCATTTGTTTGTATTTGAATTGTAAACCTTCAAGTTTGTAAAATCAATAAAAATTATTTAAAACAAAACAAAACATTACACTGTAATTAAACCTGTTATTAACTCATCAAAGCACACGACAAAGAATTTACTGCCTTTGTTTGCATCATGTGACAATATATATCTATGACTTTGGATGTGAGAGCAATGTAGAAACTCCATTGAATGCTCTGCAGAAATTGTAAGGACACCAAGACTCCACAGAGAAGATGCTCCATCTGGGAACCCATGTGGTAAACCAGACAGTGTGAGACAGCACTGCTAACTGCTGCACCTCTGCAGTGTAGCACCCTCCTTAATATATCAGTTACAAATAATTACATATTAAAGGCTGTTACAGAATCTGAATACATACATTATACCTATTTAGTGCCCAATAACTTTTGTAAGATAGACTGCAGTTTACGTCAGATGAACATGTACTGAGTGCATTACCATGCTTACAAAATAGGCATTTTAGTTTTTGCAGTAATTTTAGTGTGTGTGTGTTTGTGTGTGTGTGTGTGTGTGTGTGTGTGTGTGTGTGTGTGTGTGTGTGTGTGTGTGTGTATATATATATATATATATATATATATATATATATATATATATACATATATTGCACTGGCCCAGTAATCAAGGAGCCTCAATCCTCATCACTAGCACCAGTGAGGGGCATGCACATCAGGAAGGATAACAAGTACACACACAGTAAAGTACAATTTCCCTTAAGAGCACACAGAGATCACAGTCTGGGGCTGGTTTCTCCCTTTCTCTCCAGATCCCCAATAAGACTCCCCACTGGCACAGCTACAGGGTCTAAATCTCAGCCTACAGGTCAAGCTAAAACTTTCAGCACCCACTCTGTCCAATCAGTGTTTTGTGTCCCTGCCCAAGTAGCTGACACACACACACTTTAAGAATTGAGTTATATATAAACAGACAGACACTCCTGGGGAAGACTGACACAGGTTTTCCAGCTATGTCCCCTTCTCTCCAGAATATAAGGTAGAAATCACTGCCACCAACCACTATTTATCAGCTACTAATAAGACCCTTACCAGAGGGTGTCCAATTTTACTGTGCAATATTATTATTATCCAATTAGTAAGTGTGATGAGCAGCAAGGCTATTGGAGTTGCTTTGCACAGTATCACCAAATACATGCAAGTACTCTAGAGCCTAAATTATCTCTACACAAAACAGCCACACTGGAAAGGTTTAAAAATATTTAATAAATAATAAAAACACAATACAATACTTATCACTTCAACACAATGACATTACAGAGTTCAGAAATCACAGGAAATAGTTTAAAACAATATTGTAGGATAGTCTGACAGAAATATAGAAAAAAGCTACACTAATCTGGCTATTTCTATCTATCTCTAAGAGAAATCACTGTTCTAAATACTACTTGCATACAGAGAAAAGCAAGTGCTGGTGAATGGATATTCTTACTAGATCCAGAACAAAATACAAAATGTTCTTCTTTCTTTCTGTCCTTAAATTGATAATACACAGTACTGCTGAGTCATTTCAGATTGCATCATTCCTGACACTTCTACTTAAGTTTCCCAGGCTCACAGAACTTAAAATTTGAACATGTCTTTTTGTAATCTGAACCTGCTGGAAGCGACAGCAATAAAGGACATTTTATATGTAAAACCTAGTAATTATCTCGTCTTAAAACAATAGTAAGAATTTCCAGTCCAGACATCCTCTCTCCAAGCTTGAGATCAAACAATCATAAAATGCTTTACTTATAGGTTCATAGGTTCATAGGTTCAGCCTCAGTTATCAGCTTTTTTCCAGCAAGGTAAATTGTGGTTACATTTTTGAAGCTCAGAACATAACACAATTTTCTTACATTTGTTACACAAGCCTGTGGATCATATTAATATTTACAATGACATAGAATTATTTACAAAATTGTATCTAGCTAGGCTGTCAGCCTTCACATATCTCCCACCCCCATGCAGAACTCAATCTAGATTTTCAAGTGACCCTTGAGAAACGTTGCTTGAGAGAGTTAGGTTTATCTGAATATACCTTACCACATTCCCTGTCTTGAGAGTCCATCTGCGTTGACATTGCTAAACCCACTGCTGTACTGCCCTGACATATCATATGCTTGCAACCCTAGGCTCCATCTTAGTAACTTGGCATTTTGCTGGCTGGCTCAATTTAACCATGTTAGGTGATTGTGATCTGTCACTACAGTGAATTTTCTTCCATACAGATAAGGCTGACATTTCTGCAGTGGCCACACTGTGGCTAGACATTCCCTTTCTACAGCTGCATAGCATTCCTCCCTGGGTTGGAGCCAATGACTGAGATAAACCACCGGGTGCTCTTCTCCCTCTGAAGAAATGTGGCTAAGTACAGCACCCACCCCATGGTTCAAAGCATCCACCTGCATAACAAATTCTTTGCTTCAATCTGGACTAGCTAACACAGGGGGTCCTCCCAAGCTTGCTTAAGCTTCTGGAATGCCTGCTTACATGCTGTGGTCCACACTACCTTATCTGGCCTGTTCTTCCTTGTCAGGTCTGTGAGGAGAGCAGCTATGGTACTATAACTGGGGACAAACTTTCTGTAGTACCCTGCTGTCCCTAAGAATGCCCTCACCTGCTTTTTGGCAACAGGTGCAGGCCATGCCCGAATGGCTTTCACTTTGGCAGGTGCTAGCCTGATCTTACCACCACCCCCACTCTATGTCCCAGGTAGTAGACCTCTGCCATACCCACCTGATATTTGCTGGGCTTAATGGTCAACCCTGCCCTCTGTAGTCTGCCCACCAGCATCTCCCTGTCATGCTGAAGTGCTCTTTCCAGGAATGGCTGTAGATGGCAGTATCATCTACGTAAGCAAGGGCAAACACTCCTGGTCCTGCTAAGATATGATCTACCAGCATCTGGAAAGTTGCTGGGGCATTTTTCATCCCAAAGGGCATCTTTGTGAACTCACACAAGCCAAATGAATTCACAAAGGCTGACCTCTCTCTAGCACTGGCAGTCAAGGGCACCTTACTCTTGGTAAGATCAATAGTGGTAAGATACTTCGCCCCACCCAGCTGCTCTAAGGCTTCATTTGTCCTAGGCATGGGGTAAACATCTGACTCTGTGTGACTATTTAATCTCCTGTAGTCCACACAAAACCTGATGCTGCCATCCTTCTTTGGTACCAGCACCATTGGGGTGGCCCAGGGAGTGTTGAACTTCTGAATAACCCCTAGTTCCAACATTCCTGTACCCTATAAGGGGCCTGCCTAATAGGCCTTGGGGGTCCTCTATCCATCTGGTACTGCACCTGGTGGGTGGTTCTGAACCAGGTGGGTGCACCCTGGAATGTCAGTGAACATGTCCCCAAACTCCTTTAACGCTGCTCAGATTTCTCAAACTTGGGTAGGAGATTGCTGCTGGGACATTGCTATCCCTTCCATTGAGGTGTCAGTCAAAGCCTCACTGAGGAGATCAGTCACCAGAGCTCCCTCAGACTCCTCCTACAATTCACTGCAAATGCTCAGCACAAGGGCCTCCCTATCATGGTAAGGTTTCATCATGTTAACATGGTACAATTTGTGCCCCTGCCTAACAGTTCTATCATGTAGTTTACATCACTGACCTTCCTTACCACCTTGTAGGGTCCCTCCTAAGCTGCTTGCAGCTTGTTGTTTATGACAGGAATGAGAACCATTACTTGCTGCCCTACAGCATACTCTCTAGCTCGAGCATTCCTGTTACACCAGACCTTGTTCTGGTGTTGGGCTTCTGCCAGGTTCTCCTGGGCCAAGCCCATGAGTTCCCTGAGCCATGTCCTGAGGTTTAGGAAATATGCCACAGCAGACTCCTTGTGAGATTCACACACACCTTCCCACTCATCATGAATTAAATCTAGAGGCCCCCTCACCCTATGCCCATACAACAAATCAAAGGGTGAAAAACCTGTGGATTACTGGGGAACCTCTCTGTAAGCAAACAACAGATAGGGCAAATAGTTGTCCCACTCCCTCTTAAACTGGTCTGAAAATGCCTGTAGCATGGACTTGAGTGGAGAGTTGAACCTCTCAACAAGACCATTTGTCTTGGGATGGTAGGGGTGGTCTTTAGGTGCTTCACCCCACAGTACTTCCACAGAAAAGCCTGCAGGTCTGACATGAAATTGTCACCTTTGTCAGTCACTATTTCTTTTGGGAAACCTACCCCGCTGAAAATCTCTAAGCATTTGCCATCTTTTCTGCCTCAATGGAGGACAACGGCACTACCTCAGGGTATCTTGTAGTATAATCTACTACCACAAGGATATACTTTTTCCCTGTGGAACTTGAGATACTCACAGGCCCCACAATATCCATAGCAACCCTCTGAAATGGCTCCTCATTCACAGGCAAAGGCATCAAAGGAGATTTCACCTTGTCTCCTGCCTTGCCTACCTTTTGGCACTGCTCACAGGTCCTGCAGTACCCTGTTACATCTCTGGAAATTCCAGGCCAATACAAGTTCTGAATAATATGTCTCTTTGTACTTTTTATGCCCATATGACCTGCAATGGGAATATCATGGGTTATGGCTGGAAGTGCCAGATGGTAGGCTCTAGGCACTACCAAATGCTGTTTCCTTTCATCTTCTAGCCCTCCCTCAGGTGTCCACTCTCTATACAGTAACCCTTTGTCCCAATATACAGATTCCCCCTTCCCTTGAGAATCAGGTGCCTCACTAGCTACCTGCCTCAGGCCTTGTAATGCAGGGTCTGAGAGCTGAGCCTGTCTCAACTCTCTTTTTGTAACCCTTCCCAGCTCCTCCTCCACAGGAAGTCTAATATCCTCTGACAGCGGTGCCTCACTGTCAGCCTGGGTATTACTACTCATGTCTGCCCTTGCAGTCACTGTCCAAAGGACCATCAGTACACACAAGCAGCTGTGGCTCACCCTCAGTCTCACGCCTACAGCGTAGCTCCTCCCTGAAGTAACCACTTCACCAGTCCTGGCTGCGAGTGTGCGGTCTGTCTGGGTCTCCCCCAGACTACCAGACCCACATGCTTGTCTCCAAGCCTGACTGCGTGTAACTGCATGAGCACATGGTACTGCCTTATCAAAATCATTCCCTATCAGGACATCTGTAGGGATATCCTCAAACACACCTACTTGCTGGCTTCCTTTTCCACCCTCCCAGTCAAGGTGAACCCTAGCCAAAGGTATTTGGAATGGGGTCCCTCCTAAAGTTCTGACTGGAGTAGACTGCCCAGGCAAGTAGTGCACCTTTGTAACAATTGCAGGCTTTACAATGGTTATGCCAGAGGCTGTATCTCTCTTAGCAATGGCCTCTTTGCCATTCACTACGTTAGGATATAACCTTTTGTTGTAGTTTGGTAGCCTTGTTGTCTCAAGACAACCTACTATTGGTATTTTGTCATTCCCACTTACTGAATCCCTCACCTATTATTCCCCACCTTGCCTCCGTGGACATCTATATGCTACATGGCCCCACTGGCTGCATTCAAAACATTTAACCCTAGGTCCTGGATGTGTACCTGAACTACTAGCTTCCCCTGCTATTGGCAGATTCTTTTGGGGCAGTCTGGCTGCCCACCATGGGTTCCTTTAGACCCATGAGCAGTACTGGATGTCCCTTTCCTGTGTAGTGATGCCCTGCTTACTAGGTATAGGTCTCTCTTCTTCCCCAACTTATCTGAAGTAGCACATTGTCTATCAGCTATCCAGATCCTGATATCCTCAGGCAAAGTGCTAAGGGCTTGTTCCCTCACCAAAACGTCTGCCAGACCATCAAAAATGGTGACCTGACATCCACTCACCTACCTATGAAAATAATTGCTCATTTCAGCAACATATTCACACACACTTTCATCTGCCTTGTGTCTAAGCTCAGGAAACTTTTTCCTATAAGCTTCAGGTGTTAGCTTAAAGAATTCTAGCAAACAATTCTTAACAGCAGTATATTAAAAAATTCACGATCAGATAGTTTAGACAGCACAGTTACAGCTTTAGCATGGAGTAAGGGGGTCAGGAACCGTACCCAGAGCCTTTGGTCAACATCATACTGTTTACATGCCCTCTCAAACATATGAAAGAAACTATCAAAATTATCCCCTTCTGCAAACTGTGGAACAAATTTACTGATCTTTGTTGCTTCTGGGGTCCAGTTACTCCCTCCCCCATTACATACATGACTCTGGCAAAGAGTCAGCATCTCCTTTTCATGTTGCCTCTGCCTCTCCTTCTCCTTAGCTTCTATTTCCAAATGTTTGGCCTCCAACTCAAGTCTCTTTAGCTCCAGATGGATTTTTAAGTCCCCTATAGAAAGGTTGAGCTGTCCATTCTTTAAGTGTTGTATATCTACATGGCCAATCTGATCGTACTCCTGGTTGTTATTTTCAGATGCAGCTGTGACCAAAGATGCAATCATGTCTGCTTTAGTCAGGTTTCCATGCACCAGTTCTTTAGCCTGGCACATCTCAGCCAACTGACTCCTTGTCACCTTGCCATACTTCTCTGCTGACATTCTTGCCTGCTCTCCCTGACTAACTAAGCTAACAAAAGAAATAAAACAATTGTGATCTGAACTCTGAATGTTCACTGCATGGCTGATTTAGAATACAAAAACACCTTCAGTGATCACTGTGCACAAGCTATAGGAATTCACTATCCACACCACTACAAGTCAATTAATATGTGATGTGGCTAACTCACCACTATCAAACAATGAATATTTGATGTGGAAATCCCACCACTGCCAAACAATTAATATGTGATGCCCGTGCACTTGCTCAGTAATCAAGGAGCCTCAATACTTACCTCTTGCACCAGTGAGGGGCATGCACATCAGGAAGGATAACAAGTACACACACAGTAAAGTACAATTTCCCTTAAGACCACACACAGATCACAGTCAGTCTGGAGCTGGTTTCTTCCTTTCTCTCCAGGTCCCCAATAAGACACCCCACTGGCACAGCTATATGGTCCTGATCTCAACCTAGTGGTCAAGCTAAAACCTCCAGCACCCTCTCTGTCCAACAAGTACTTCGTGTCGCTGCCCAAGTAGCTGATACACACACACTTTAAGATTTGAGTTATATACAAACAGACAGACATTCCTGGGGAAGCCTGACACAGGTTCTCCAGTTATGCCCCCTTCTCTCCAGAATATAAGGTAGAAATCACCGCCACCAACCACTATTTATCAGCTACTAATAGGCCCTTACCAAAGGGTGTCCAATTTTACTGTGCAATATTATTATCCAATTAGTAAGTGTGATGAACAGCAAGGCTATTGGAGTGGCTTTGTACAGTATCAACAAATACAGGCAAGTACTCTAGAGCTTAAATGATCTCCACACAAAACAGCCACAGTGGAACGGTTTAAAAATATTTAATAAATAATAAAAACACAAGACAATATTTATTATTTCAACACAATGACATTACAGAGTTCAGAAATCACAGGAAATACTTTAAAACAATATTACAGGATAGTCTGATATAAATATAGAAAACAGCTACACTAGTCTGGCTATTTCTATCTATCTCTAAGAGAAATCACTGTTCTAAATACTACTTACATACAGAGTAAAGCAAGTGCTGGTGAGTGGATATTCTTACTAGATCCAGAACAAAATACAAAATGCTCTTCTTTCTTTCTGTCCTTAAATAGATAATGCACAGTACTGCTGAGTCATTTCAGATTGCATCATTCTTGACACTTTCCCAGGCTCACAGAATTTAAAATTATAATATTTCTTTTTGCAATCTGAACCTGCAGGAAGCCACAGCAATAAAGGACATTTTACATGTAAAACCTAGTAATTATCTCTTGTCTTAAAACAACAGAAAGAATTTCCAGCCCATACATCGCTTGAGATCAGTGATAAAATGCTTTATCAGCTTTCTTCCAGCAGGGTGCAGAGTGGTTACATTTTTGAAGATCAGAACATAACACAATTTTCTTACATTTGTTACACAAGCCTGTGGATCATATTAATATTTACAAGGACATAGAATTACTTACAAAATTCTATCTAGCTAGGCTGGCAGCACTCACAATGTGTATGTCTATTTTTGTGTAGGTATGTGTGTTTTTGTGTGCATCTGCAAGTAGGAGAAGATATTACTTGAAAATGCTTACACAGAATGTGAATATGCTTGATTTAATGTATTTCAGAAAAGTGTTGGTGTAACTGCAAATTGGGTACATCATTAGGTGTGTAACTACTTAACAGCTTTTACATATATTCATGACACAGACTGCATCATTTAAGCTGTTTCATTTTTTTCTATAGTAAGGAGTCTGTGTTAGCTCTCACCACATGAGGTAAAATATTCTTAATACTTGCCTCTGCATGTTTTAATACATCTCCAAAATGGACCAAGATTTGCTTGTACAAACAGCTTTGATATTAGGCTTTTATGCAGGAAAAGTCTAGGTATAATAACTATTTCAACAGTGATCCTACTTGAATATTAGCTAGTATGGTAAGCTTTTTACACACCTGTACTACTGAAACAGAGACAAACTACAGTATGAGTACATGCATTTACTAGAGAATAAATATTAGAACAGATGTCTTAATATGTGATCATCTTCAGAAATAACATGAAATACAGAAATAAAGTTATTTTCTATCTGCGAAGAACCCACTTACCCTAGTTTGCTCAGGGTTTAAGTTCTGCGATGAAACAGCACTTCTTCTTCTTTCGGCTTTTTCCCGGTTAGGGGTTGCCACAGCAGATCATTTGTCCACTCATGATTGGCAGTGGAGGTTTACAGTGCCAAGGTGCCAGCCCGGCGCCCAACCTTCCACAGAAGGCACATACACGCACACACTCACACCTAGGGCCAATTTGGAGTGTCCAATCCACCTACAGCATGTCTTTGGGATGTGGGAGGAAACCCACGTGACCACAGGGAGGACATTCAAACTCCGAAAAGAAGGCACCCAAGCCGAGAATTGAACTGGAGAACCTCTTGCTGTGAAGCAGCAACGCTAACCGCTGCACCACCGTGGCTGCCCTGAGATGAAACAGCACTGTTTTATTTTATTTGTTTTTCCTCATTGCCACTAGCCTCTTTGCCTTCTTTGAAAATCTCTCTTCAGATCTTTATGATGGTCTTTCACTTAATCTGCACTTGCAGACTGCTTTCCTGTAATTTATACCAGTGGTTCCCAAACTTTTTTGATTCTCGGCTCCCTTGCTGAATTCCAGGTTTTCCCAAGCCCCCCCCCCCAGCGGCATGCAGAAAGTGCATATTTCATGTATGTATGTATTTATTTATTTATTTATTTGCAATTTGTTTAACAAGGCTGCCCGACTGGACTAGGAGACCTGGGGAGAAAAGCTCTAAAGTACAATAAAAAGACAATTACCAAAAAAAGTATACATTCTGCTTAACAGCATAACACTGACCTACTATGGTTGAGAGGTAAGCAAACCTAATGGCAACCTTATTAACTTTAAGTTTATAAGAGCAATATTTAAAATCTGTCCATATTATTTGGCTCTGTCCAGCATACCTCTCAACTGTATAGATTTTTGCAGAATGTCCAGATTTTTGCCTCATATTTTTGGTCTTTTTCTCATAAAATTGTTGTTTTCTGGCAAATCACTGGCAGATCATTGAGGTTGAAGTCAGAAAATAATGACAGACAGTTGAGTTTCATACTTCATACCCTTCAGAAAATTCATGCTAATGCAAAACCTGCATTTCTATCAACTTTTTAAGTTTGTGAGAGCAGTACTTAAAAGTGACCCTATTTTGTGCTTTTGTACCGCCACTATTTTTGACTTTGTCCAGATTTCTAGATCTAAGAGGGTGAGAGGTATGGTCCAGGCTTACACAGACCTCATTGCTGCTGCTGCCAGGGATCACTCTCACTTTTCACTCTCTCCTCTTGACACACACACACACACACACACACACACACACACAAACACACACACACACACACACACACACACACACACACACACACACACACACACACACACACACACACACACACACACGAACACACACAGACCTCAGCAGTCAACAGCAATTAACTAGTTACCACACATTCAATCTCTCACTTTCTTTTCATGTAGTGAATGAGGTAGAAGTGATCATGGTGTGTGGTTTCAAGTCAGATTTCAAATCATTTGCAGTCATAATAATCATCAGCAACAAATGGATATAATCAATCACTAGTCCAACATGAACTGAAGACATGACCAGGCTGCAGAACTAATTTTATGCACTCTCAACATGCTTCTAAATAAACCTTTTTTTTTTTGTTTGGTGGAAGTAGGGTTGGTTCTCAACCTTGTTCCACAACAGGTGTGGTCTCCAGCTGAGTGAGATAATGATTAACTTAGTGCCGAGACACCCGAGCTGACTTTCCGAGTTAACAGCACAGCAATACTATTTGCGTTCTTCTCCTGCCCTATTTAAAACGTCTTTCCTTTGCAGTTGTTTTCAACTAAAATGCAGTTGTTGCACTGTGCACACATTAAGTAAAAATGTTTCTCTACCGATCAAACTGTATACAACACAAACAACATATAAAAAAATAACCAGTGCAAAAATATCTGACAGCCACTCATCAGCCAAAGTACTTAGAAGGTTGCTGGTATCCTATATATATCATGACATGAATGATCATCTGTGCCCATAACCTATTAGTACTGTAATCTATCCAGCTACTGAAACAGGCATTATTAGGAGTCGGGTCTAGGTCTTCTACTCTTACACTGACAGTGACTGTCTGCTGCAGACTCTGCACCTCAAAAACACGGACATTGTTCCTTACACAACATTTCACAAGTTCAATACAGCACTGAAGTATCAGGGGGCAGGGGTTTCTGTAATGATTCAGACAATTAGGGCTGGCAATAACTCAACTAGCAGCAATCACAAAATAGTGTGCAGTAAATACAGCACTGACTTGTATTATATATTCTAAAAAGCATACCTTCCTGGAAGTTCCTGCACTTGTAGTGAACATTTACGGGTAAGAACTGAACTAAGAAGACAGATGCAACATGCAACACCTACCTTTCTGAAAGCTCGGGCCTTCGGCAATTTCATTTCTTTTCAGTTTTATAATCCTGTAGCAATAGCAAATAGCATCCACATAAAGCTTCAACTCAAATTCTTTGTTTTTTTTTTTGTTTTTGAAACTGTGGCTTTGCTCTTAGACTTTCTTCTCCAAATTAGAGGGAATAGGAAAATCATACTGTTACTGTCTGCCATTTGCAGAATGAAGCAGAATCATAGTGCCTGGCGCAGGCTGCTGATGGAGCTGACACCACCGCGCACACCTCCGCGCAATGACATCAGCCCGGAAAAAAAGGCGAAAAAATGAATTAAAAAAAACCTGGGAAAATCGGAAATTAAGGGGTGCCACTTGGGAATCGTGGCACCCCATCATTTGGACCTCAAAAACTGGTAAAAAACAAGTGATTCAGTATGGCTGGGAGGTATGAGTTCACAGCACCCCTGTGAGGAAGCTGCGGCTCCCAAGGGCGCTGCTGAGCACACTTTGGGAACCCCTGATTTATACTAAGCCTCAGTGTTCAACCCCAGGGGTAGGGGTTGACATAATGGTTAAGGTGGTTGCCACATAGACAAGAAATACAGGGCTTGATTCTCAACAAAGGAAATTAGCTAAACTTAAAATGGCCTACAAGGACAACTAACCCATCATTTACCCATTAACCTAAGACAGTGACAATTTTTTGTCTAGTGCTGTCAGAGTGGTATAATATTAAAAAAATGCTGCTGAAGTTCCACCAATGATTTCTGGGGTCCAAGATACATGTTTTCCTCACTAAAAAAATATTAGTAAAAATATTTCCAGGAAACTTCCATTAAGAAACAGCTGATCTTCCTGAACAAAACCATTTCTAGGCAAAAGGTCATCCTATAATGTACAGCCATGAACCACCATGCATTTATAAGGAGATGGACCCACCAGCTTATTTATACCCTTTTCAGGGTTTACAGGACATCAAAGCTACACAGCTTGAGTTTCTCTTCCATTACTACCACAAACAGTGGGACTGTATTTTCAGCTACAGCTTAGCAGTCTGGTGTTCTACGTCTCCCTGAAAAGTGCCTTAAAGAAAACAAGCAATCTTTTTTCTTTAGGAAATTCTGTTTTGTACTCATTCTTTTTGTCACTGACATACACCAAGCTCACATAAATCTAAATTGTTACTATCATAAAGTTCACCCTACTGCACATTTTTCAAAATAAATGTTATGTTCTAGAGATGCTGATTAAGATTCAGTTGTCCATATGGACTCCACCTCCTGAATAATTAAAATCTGTTGACTTTTTATCACCCAATGTATGAATGATACTACGTCCTTCAGTCCCCACTGTATGGGCTACATCTTTAGCCTTATAGCTGGGAAATTGCATTGTTTGGTATTTTACAAAGCAGGACTGACACAGTCATTCTGGTGATAAGGGGAGAACTTTTGTAGTTTGGCAAAAGGCTCTGAAGTAGTACAGCAACTGTCTGATACTGTACTTTGCACTCCTCTCCCAGAGGACCCCATGAATATTTTCAAAGCTGACACCACTACCGCAGCTACTTCTGCCTTTTCCTATCACTATCATAGGTTCATAGGTGAGTACCAGGCAAGTTGCCCTTGTGGGTTATTTTAAGCCTAGCCAATTTCCCTTTTTCTGCTCAAAATAGCCTATCCCATTCAGTTACAAATAGACCTTACACATCTCATTGTCAATAAGTATATATTATCCCTAATGAGAATAACTGGGATCCCCCCATAGATAATTTGAGAGGACCCATGCATGGGAAAAGCATTTAAGAGCTGCTTCTGTCCATTAGTAGTGCAGGAGGCAGTTCTGAGGTAAATATTCCATTTCACATCCATAGATCCAAGTTGAGCTTGAATGCAGATAGGGATGAACACTGTTTAATGTGGGTCATTCGGTATCAGCCAAACATCCAGTATCCCCAAGTGTCTAGGTTTACCTGCTCCTCAAAATTCACAAAACAGATAACACCAGATATCTCATTGTATCTGTCTGCTCATATTCCGCAAACCACGTTTCAGCATTAGTTGACAGCATTATGAAACTGCTAGTAGAAGCCCTACTTTTTATGTTCAGTGATACTAATCAAGAAAGTCAGTTATCTAATATGTTTGTAGTCACTGGCTTCCATTGATTCATCTTCAGTTTGGGCATCATATCTCTGTAAACAGTGATTCTCCATAACAATTGTTCATTATTGAGCTTAACAAATAAATTACATGTCCAACTGAACATTCTCATTCATGAGGTAGAACCAGTTCTTTGAATGAATGTCATATCTTTTAAGAACTTTTTTTCATGAGGTGATTGGTGGTGTTGTGGTGTCAAAACAGGCCCAAGTTTTGACATACCTGTGTGTAAGTTGCATGAAAGACTTTTTTTTCTGTCTTCTTCAAAGGGATAGAAGCACACAAATGTTATATTGATGACTGAATGGTTGCTAACTCCTACTTCAAGGAGACCTTCCAATCATTTTAGGACATACTTACCAAGACTTGTCCCTTAATTCTTTATGCTATCACTGTGTCATGTTCTATGCTGTCTTTTCTGGATATCAGACTGTCAATATGAAACAATCACCGATTGTTATAAAGTAGGTGATTTCCACAAATTTTCTATCCTCATCTCTTGCCATCTACCAACTCTGTTTGTTTTTATCTTACTGGCATATTAATTTTACCCTTCTTTCTATTTCCTGCACATATTCATACCCTGATTTTGTTGATTTTCAGAGCCAATCTGAAGCAGAAACTTCTTGTTAATGCTACTAAAACTATTTATAAATAATTTAATAACAGTTATTACATTTCTGTAACTAATATTAGTATTTGAATTACCTTGTCTTTCTAATATATGACTGTAACTACTATGCAAAATCAAGATGACACTGTATAGGTTCATAGGTGTGTACTAGGCAAATGGCCCTAGAACCTTTACAAGCCTAGCCCATAGGATTACCCTGGCATCATGCCACCCGACCTTGGTTTCCAGTGCCTCTGTCAAGTAGAGCCACTTGAGTGATCCCTGGGGTGAATCTTGTACTTCCCATCCACTCATCAAGATTACTCTTGAAGAGGGCCAGTGAGGTGCCCTGTTTGACATGTATGGGAAGTCTATTCCAGAGCATGGGCAGTCTATGGGTTATGAAACTGTCCCTCCAGCACATTCTGTTGATTGCGGTAATGAGGTTGAGGTCTCTGGAGTATGTGGTGTGGCGGGATTGGGATTTCTTTAGATGTAGCATTTCTAACAGAGCTGGGTCAGACATGGCTTTGTAAGTCAAGCAGATATCGTCTCAAAGTAGGCGATATGAGACAGAGAATAGTTGGGAGTTTTTTGAGTCTGTCCATATAGAACAAGTGTTTAAGGCCTAGGATTCTCTTTGTGAGGTGTTTTTGTGTCCTCTCCAGTTGTGGCATGTGGTATGTGCGGTCAATGCAAGTTTATAATACAGGAATCCTCAGTCATATTAAATAACTACGCTGAAACTGAAGTTTACTTTAGAAAAGGGAACTGTGCCACTAGAAGGATAGTGTACCTTGCTAAGTGCAACACCTGTACCAGCTTTTATGTTCGTAAAACAGAGAGGGCATTAAAACTTAGGATTTATGAACACTTATATGACATCAAGACTATGAAGGAAACAAATGCACTTTACAGGCACAGCAAGGAATGTGAAAACTCTACAGGGTACAGTTTCAATATTATTGACGAGGTATCCAATGATGTGAAGGGAGGGGATTGGAAAAATATGCTGAATAAAAAAGAAATGATGTGGCAATTAAATTTGGCTGCCAAGATATATCCAGGGCTTAATGACTGTATTTCTATTGCACCGGCCTTGAAAGAAAAAGCAGCCAAAATTTAATTTTCTAAAAAGTATTCACAACTTTTTATGATGAAAATGTGAAATAGTCTTTTATGAGGTATTATTTTATGACATGTAATCTATTTATACATATTTTAATGTCAAGTATTTCCTATTTAGCATGAATATGAATTATATGTATGGTTATACACCTTTATTATTGACCAGTTTTTAATAATTGTTTATAGTTGATTGGTCAAACTGTGGTCCTATTGCGCTCATTCCCTGGCTATTCTAAACTTGTAGTTCTAGTATTTCATTGTTCTGATGAAGTCAAACTTTATTTGATGAAAGCGTTTAACTATTGACTGGATTTATTGTGGAATAAAAGATTTTAGAGGGATTCGTGACCATTGTCTTCATTTTTGGTGCTGTTTACTTTGGTTCCTCTCCAGTTGTAGCAGGTATCTAGTGAAGTGCATGCCAACTGGGGCAATTTACTTGATGATTGGCCTAATGAGGGAAGAATAGAGGGAGACAATGACCTTTTTCTTCCTGGATTCAAAACCCTTAGTAATGAGATGTGCCACACAGAAGGACTTTCTGACCACAGTGGCAGTGTGGTGGTCAAAAGAGAGGTTGCTGCCACTCTACAGAGAGAAACAAACAATCAAACAAACATCTGTAAAATAATTAAGACCAAAATAAAGGAAAACAGATTTACAAAAGTTTTTTTTTTTTCAATTGTGAATTATGAAATCATTAAATCGTCAAATGCAGAAAATTATCATACAGTCAATCTACTCTCCTAACATCAGTTCACACAGGGTTTCTATACCCTCCACAATGCATTCTGCAACTTAACCTAATCATACATGTCCTGCAACATAACCTAAGCATGTAACCTCAGTTACAAAGACAGCAAAATACTACAGAAATGAGACTATATAAATGTTACATTTACTCCTTACCCATAACAGTTTCTTCTACATTCAGCTATGCCTTTACATGAATAGGTTTAAGAGTAAAGAGGTACTACAGTACCATGGCTGTTGTGTAGTTCTGTTTGTCACTTAGATAAATTAGTTCACACACATATGGGAATGGGGATCTAGCTGCTGAATACAGGCAATGTGGAAGCTATTGAATGGGCAGAGTTTTAGGGTTGCCTGTTTTGTAATTCAGAAGATGGTAATCAGTTAAATTATCTGTGAAGCCCTGCATTGTGGCAGGGTGAAAGCGCTTGTGTGGAACTTTTATTTTAATAAATTAACTGTGAGACATTTTCTGGTGTGCCCGAACCGCTTCTTTCTATACCTATTTGACATTAATGTTTCTTTTTCTAGGAATCATTCCATGCACTCTATAGTTTGAGGGCCAGTGTGAATGCCACCCAAGCCAGGTCTTGAGTATCTGTTGTACAGTTTTTGTTGGTAAGTTCACAAAAGAAAGGTACCCACATGTTCAGCCCACTCTGCTTGGCTAGCTGTTGCAGTTTTCTGGAACTGCAAAGTAGAATGGAAATCTTTTCTGCCAGTGGTTGGAAAGGTTGGCTCCTTATGGATCTGAGATACCACTGGAGATTCCACATATGTTGTCTGGCATTGTGAAGCTTCGCTGCAATTGACACCATTGGCTATCACCTATTTCTGTTCCACTAACAGTAGGAAATATTTTTGAGAGATTTCCACTTTGTCTAGTGCAAGGAATGCTCATTATAAGTTGGTATCCAACATTTAGTTCAGGAAAACTATCCTGTTGGAAGGGAAAATGTTGGACTTTTGAATGCTCAGACTGAAATCCATGTTCTGAAGAAGTGTCAAGATTAGGCAATTGTCTAGATTTGGGAAGATGTGGATGCCCTTGGTTCTGCAGAAAGTAAAAGGGAGCGAGGCACTTGGTAAATACCTCAGCAGTAGTAGCCAAACCAAAGAGAAATGAGGTAAACTGATAATGCAAGCCTCCTGCTTTTAATCTGAGAAAGCACCTGTGGTCCCTATGGATTGAAATGTGACAGTAGGTATCCTTTAGATTAAGGGTGACCAGCAGGATGTTGGAACATGGAGTGGCAAGAAGGCCTTAAGTGTTAACATCTTGACTCTTAGAAACCTTAGGTAGATTTTAGTCTTGAGAGGTCTAGAATTGTTTTCTGGGTTCCTCCTTTTTGGGGTCTAGGAAGGGCCCAGAGTAGAATCATTGTTCCTCTAAAGACAGAACTGGCTCTATAACAGCCTGTGGTAGGAATTTTTAGATAATGGAATATATCAGGTACTGCTGGTCTTTTGGTATGGAAAGAATGTTTGACATTATTATGATATCATACCAGACTCAAACACCTATTTGACATTAAATGTAAACCAATACAGAAAGAAGCAGTTTGGGCACAGCAGAAAATGGCTCACAGTTAATTTATTAAAATAAAAGTTCCACACAAGCACTTTCACCCTGTCACAATGCAGGGAACTTTGTTCCCACTGAAGTCAGTAGCCTTTAGCAATGATCTCTCTCTTAAGATTCTGTTTCAGACTGAAAGGCATTGAGATAGCCTCTCAGTAATCCTCTTGGAGGTGTAAGGATTTAAATTTTGGTTAGGCTGGGCATCTGTGAGAAGAAAAAGGGAAGACCTCCTTATAGTCATGAATGCTCCCTGCTGGAGGAAGACCATTGTGGTCCTCCAGGCTTTCCTTTATGTCTCCTAATCACAGACCCTGTGGCTGCTGCCTTGAATGCTGCATCCACAGCATCATAGCTACACTTGATAGAATGTCCAGCCACTTTAACAACTATCTGAATGAGCTCTCAAAGTTTTGCCTCAGGTCAGCAGCAGACACTTTCCCAATTCTCTCTTCTAGATGGTCAAGGATGACCATGTGGAGCTGAATCATGTGTGTCTAGCAATTAACAGATGAGAAAACCAGTATGGCAGCCATATAAACATTCTTTCCAAATCTGCCCAAACCTCTGTTCCCTTTGCTATTTGGAAGTATGATGGCGCAGGATCCAGTCTATATGTTGTTTCTAGATCCATGAATGCCACTGCTGGTTTTACTACAGGATTCTTGTACAGATATTTGCCGCAATCTTGCATCCTGTAAAACCTATCAGGATTCTTCAGAGTAGGGGATTGAGAGTTAAGTTCCTGGTAGGCTGCTAAAAAAGGTATCCATGAAGGCCCCCAAGACAGGAGGCATGACCACTGGTTTGGGTCCATGTAGGCTCAGCATGTCAAAGTATTTTGTTTGGTGCTCTGATATCCTCCTTCTTATTGAAATGAAAATATTTCTTCTTAGAAAATGTTTCCCCTAGATGACATCTCCTCTATGGAGAACTTAGAGGAAATGGTGTCCCCAGTGCTTTCTCTGCTCCCTGGAAGGAAGATAACTCTGAAGAATAATCCAGATCTTCCCCATCATTCTCCTAGGAGTCACCTCTCTTAGCAAGAGAGTGGGCCCTCTTTGTTTTAGCCAAAGTGACTTCAGACACTGAAGATTCAGTACCTAGCTGCAGGCGTGGAATAGCATTCACTTGACCCTGAGACAGGTTAAATTATTGTTCTGGGAAAGCTGGGTGAGTAAGATGGACAGATAGGAAAATCCATCAAAAGTCTGAGATCTAGAAGATAGGAGGTGGGATGCAATGAGATACATTTCATCTTTTGGGTCTTCTTGTGAGGGGACATATGCTTTGAATATTTTAGTTTTATAACAGGAAAGCTGGACTTCCATAACAAGACTAATGACATTCTCTTTAATTTCAACAGCTTGGGTTCCATTATCCTATTCAGAGATAACAAAGTGAGCTTCCATCATGGGCATCCAGGCTTAGATATCTGAGGAACTTTGGTACAGTCAGATGCAACACTATGTACAGACATGGCAGTTCCCAAATGGACAATATCAGAGACCTATGGAAGAATGGGTGTTTAGTACAGAAAAGCACCTTGCCAGAAATGGCACCCTTTGTCTGAGTGGTATTGCTAGATATCTGCCTCCTCTTTGTGTGGAGGAATATTAGCAGATGGTACAGCAGACCAGGTGAAGGCCTCAAGTCTCTCTGATCACGGTAGCACTGTATGGAGCACTTCCTACTTTTTAGACTTAATTGCTTGTTAGATCTAACACCTTTGACCATCCTGGATCCAGACAAAAACATGGCAGCTGTAGTAATCGTTATGAGGAATCTTCCAACCATTGATTAACTTGCCCTTTTGTTTCCTGCAGACATAAGGCCATATTAACACTACAAAACCAACTAAAACCAAATACAAGGTTATCAGAAAAGATTCCCCAACATGGTATATACCTGTCTGCAGAAGCAGGCCAAACCATTCTAAAAACCTGGTCATTTTTCTCGATGATGGTATAGGTGGATACTGGCTTTAAATGGGTGCTATACTGACATCCCAGAGGGAGGCTATCTGTTGTTCTGGCCTAGTTAAGTCACAGTACTTATGACTGCAGCAGTTTTCTAATGCAGAATATCAGTCTTATCTACTTTACAGCTGAGAGAGTAGAAACTTCAACAAATGGTATGAATATGGAGTAGGAGGAAGACAAACAGAGTCAAAACAAAACTGAAAAGGAAGAGGAAGGGCCCATAAATAAGATGACAGTGGTATGAAGCAGGGACATATTTATTAATCAGGTTACTTTATGGTGAATCACCAACTATGGTATATGACTAGCCAATTACTGATGTTTAGCAACATTAGTAATATGCTGTCAAAACACTAGCAAGGACATTACAGCCACGGAAAAGCACTCAACACTGGACCTACAGACAGTGAGATGACTGGAGTGGTGACAAGCATGTCAAGGAGTGAGGGAAGACCTGCAGAGGTTTAGCTGTAATGGAGGGGACACGTAAAGGTCTACCACCTTTCTTCTGTCCATTGAGAGATATTTGTATGTATGCAGTAAATTCTTCCTTTATGCTGAATGTAATTTTTTTTATATTAGTATGCTGGTAAACACATTTAGGAAATGTTTTAGAAAAAAATATTAGATAAAAATGAATGCAAATATGGGCACAATGCATATTGTATTTTCTGAAGCTGCTTTATTCCTTTACTGTGCATTCCAGTGACAAAAATATATTTTTAAGTGATTTGATAGAGGAACAAAATGAAATGGAGAAGTACCACCAAGAAATCTGATCGTGAAATTCAGTTGGAAATTCAAAAATAAAACGTCTCAGAATGATTGACAGCTGCAGTTACTCCCCCTGAGTTAAATACAGTAGTTCTTTGTATCTGTTTAAGTTTTCTTCAGTGTAGAATGTACTCTCCAGATAATGGAAAAAAATCACTGCAAAGACTGTTTAGTGGGAATGCAAGAACCTAGCTGAGAGAGCACACCTGGAAATCGTCAAGCGCCTAAATGAGCGAGGCGTGCACTGTCTTAAAGACAAGTAAACTCTGCAAGTAAGGTGTGCAACAGGTTTCAAGGTCAATAACTAGCATTAACTAAACCCACACGGCTTCTCCAATTAGCTAGACTCAGTGTTGTGTTAACACATCATCAGACCAAAATGGTTTTATTCATCTTGGCCATCAGAGCAAAAGCCTTTTTAAAGTACAGATAAGTGACAGAAATCAGACTGGACACCCTTAAAGAAGGCCTTAATTTGTTCGAGAGGGGGGGGGAGCTGAAGGAGGAAACCAGTCATGCAGTAACCCCTATGAACTCTAAAACCAGATGTTTCTGTGTGTTTATATCCATTTACAAAGCACGTTGGAAACGTGCCTAGAGGACAAAAGAGGGTATCCAGTCTTTACGTCAGCACATTGCACTGATCTTTCCTAAAATGTTTGGAAATAACTGAAATGCTTTTTTAACTTTCATGGGCTTTTCTTTCGCAGCTTGAAAACAAAACTAAAATGGGGTACTCTGCATCAGCAAGCACATTATTTACTAAGCAGCAGTGCAAAATAAGCTTCAGTTTGCAGACAGCATTATGTTATATATTCCTTTAATCCTTTAATCTGTTGGATAAATATCTTTGTAAGGTAGCACAATCCTGCATCAGACATTTACATTTATCTTAATACCAACAAGCAAAGGGTTTACATACACGGGACAATGTAATGCAATAATGCAGTACTAAAGAAATGTGAGAAAATAATTCACTATATTATTTTTCATTAAGCCCAGGTGCAGCAAAGTTTTTCTTCTATTTTGAAAAAATAAATATTCTGATATACTCTGTTCAAAATGTATATTCTTATGCAAGTTGGATTGAAATATTACTGTGGCTGAATTCCATGTACAACAGCTTTTTTCCACATTTGGGTACTGCAGGGCTACTGCAGTTAAGAAACTCTTTTCGTTGGATAACTACTCTCTGCTGTAAGAGGACACTTTCATCTTTTACACAGCTCTGGCAGTATTTACATCAGAAAATACCCTTCTGTGGGGGACAAAGCATATGGGACTGTTCTGTTTCTGTCAGAAACACAATATACAGCAGTTCTCTGCTTATGACCAGAGAAACAGTACAAAACAAGATATAATGCAGGGTTTGACACTGTTTTCTGTGTACCTCATTTATTTCTGCCTTGAGCATCTCATGTTATCCTCATTCCTTTCAAGTTCCAGCCCCCACCCTCCAAATGTCTTTGTCTAACAAGCATTACATTTGTTTCATTAATGTGGATGACAAGGTAGGATTATCAGACTTTAAGGTTTATGGACAGAAAGAATTTTAGGACAGTTTTAAGAAATGTTTAACTATGTGCACACATGTTTTCATCTGACCATGTTCACTTAATCCTTAGTTTATAACTGAATCAGATGTTTAGTAAAATAGTTTGCAACACTGCAACTGAGCCTTAAATAAATTATTTATCTAAGACTATACATAATATAACCACTAAGTATATTCATTTTTATTCTAATTATGGGAGAAACAAATAATGTGTTTGTGGTCTTATCTTTAATATAAATGAACATTTTACATCCCCTGCATCACTCTGCGTGTGCTTACTTACTCTTTCTCCACCAATCTCATACCCTTTTAAACCATGCTGTGGACTAGATTCACTTCCCCTATGCACTCTGGTAATACGTCCCAAGAGCCCACTACCCTTTCTTTGAAGAAGTATTTTCACATATCTAAGCAGAAGCTGATTCCAGCATTGCAATGTTAGTTTCCTTCTTTCTTCACTTCCCTTGTTGTTCTGGGCAATCCCTTCAAATTCTGTAATTATTCTACGTAACCATACCACACCCAGCCCTTCTGTTCTTAGATGGTCAGAGATCCTTCAGTCTCTGTGCACAACATCTCTCTCCTCTATCCTGTACACGTTTGTTAGCTTTTCTCTGGAGTCTCCCAAGCTTTTTCAGTATCTCTGTGTCCTCCAGAACTGAGCACCCTGCTCAAGATATGGCCTGGCCCGGGACTTGCAGATTATCACTAGTACTTCCCTGCCTCTGGAGCCATTCCTTCTATAATTAAACTCTGGAATTCTATTGGACCTGTCTACAATGATCCCATACTGACTCCAGTTGTTTAATTCATGTGTGATAAACACCTCTGGATTCTTTCTTAGGATGGTTGACTCCAATTCAGCAACAAGTAACACATATTTCGCAATAGCACTGCTATTATCTAAATGAAATAACTCACATTTATCTGCAAGAAACAACAATGGTTTTCTTTTTGACCAACTAGTCAATTGTTTTCTAAGTCTTTACTAATATTCTTCTCTCACATTCAAATATCTTTATTCCATCTCAAAGAAGTTTATCTTATTCTCTATTCACCAAGAAGCATCTGAAACAAGCAATGCACTTTGTTTGTTTGCTTGTTTAATGGTTGTCAACTCTGGGTGAACCTGTTAATGGTCCACTCAGATCAGCACTCTATTCCAGTCAACAAATACATACATACATTCATACATAATTAAATGACTGATCTCTATACCACTGCAATAGTCATATATCTTATTCCCTATATGTCTTTCATCAGTACCTCCTGACCTCCACCCATTAACTATGCTGAAACCCAATTTCTAATTTTTAGACCCACTCACAACTCCTGTATTTTGCTTCTAACAGGCACCTGTGCGAACAAAGTCAAATTCATTACTGAAATCCACATAAACTACATATTCTGTTACCCCTTTGTCAAGTTCTCTCTTAATTCACCCATTGAAGTAAATTAAGTTGCCACTGACTCTAAAGACAACCACAAAGCATTCTATATCTATGTCAAGAATCTCAATGACAACACTCAGATCTGCTCTAAGTTACAGCACAATGGCACTAAATATACAGAACCAACTGATATTGCCAACATCCTGGCAGATAGGTTCAGTGCTAACTTTACCCCCCTCTCATCCCCTAGAGGGCCCATCTCTATACCGGAAGAATGCAAAGTTCCTATAATCACGGCTGCACAGGTAGAAAACACACTCTCCAAAGCCAAGAACACAGCATCCATGGGACCTGACAATATCCCAGGCTGCATTCTGCACGAACTACAGAATGAACTGGCACCCTACCCAAGTACCATGTTCAGTCATAGCCTTACCTCAGGCTTTGTGCCAACTGAATGGCGCACCAAGACGGTTATCCCACTCCACAAAGGGGGAGCCACGACAGACCCCGGGAACTACCGCCCCATTAGCCTGATGAGCCTGGTATGCAAGGCCATGGAACGTATCATCATGGAACTCATAAACAAAGACATTAGTAATCTCCAAACTCTGGACCCTACCCAGTTTGGGTTTGTAAAAGGTAGATCATGTCTCCTAAACCTGACTGACTTCTTTGAAGCAGTCACCAAAGCCATAGATGAGGGTAAGGTGGTTCATACAGCTTATCTAGATCGCGCCAAGGCTTTCGACACCATCCCCCACTCTGGAATTATAGATAAGCTCACTAAACTAGGTATAAATCCCTATGTCACAAGATGGGTTGCCAACTGGCTCATGGACAGAACCCACACTATGAAAGTAGCAGACTCCAAATCTGACTTCAGACCAGTGACAAGTGGAGTACCACAGGGTTCAGTCCTGGGTCCTCTCCTGTTTGGTATCTACAGGCTAACACAGAAGGTTTTTGGCTAACAAAGTTTGCAGATGACTGCAAACTAGGAGCCATAATCAAAACTCCTAAGGATGTGGACATACTACAAAAGGGCCTCACTGAGACAGATGCCTGGTGTCAAAGCCATGGCCTGAAGCTCAATGCCAAAAAGTGTATTGTCATCCCCTTTGGTAAAAACTCTGTACCCATGAACTACCACATAGCTGGTAGTCTACTTAATGCCGAAAATGTGATAAGAGACCTTGGGACACAGGTGGACAGTAGTCTCTCCTTTGATAATTACATCACCACAGTGGTCAGGAAATCCTTCTATGTGGCTCACCTCATCACAAAAGGTTTCTCATTCAGTAAAAAAGAGGTCATTGTTCCCCTCTACACATCACTCATTAGACCCATTATAGAGTACAACGCCCCTTCTGGTATGTACCTTACAAAACATCTACAACAACTGGAAAGGCCACAGAAATACCTCACAAAGAGGATTACTGGCCTCAAACAGATGCCCTCATGAACCGTCTCAAAAAACTCCAGCTTTACTCTGTCGCATATCGCCTACTCAGAGGCGATCTCTGCTTAACATACAAAGCTATGTCAAACCCAGAACTGTTGGACATGCTCCACTTAAAGAAATCCCAATCCCTCCAAGCTGCACGCTCTAGTGACCTAAACCTTGTCACCACAATAAACAGAACATGCTGGAGGGATAGATTCCTGTCCCAGAGACTTCTTATACTCTGGAACAGACTACCTATCTATGTCAAACAGAGCTCCTCATTAGCACTCTTCAAGAAAAATCTTGATGATCAGATAGGAAATAGGAAATTTACCCCAGGGATCACTTCTGTGGCTCTTCTCAACAGGGGCATAGGAAAATAATTTTCTTGGGTGGCAAAAGCCAGGGTACCTTTTTGGCTAGGCTTACATAGGCCCCAGGGCCAATAGCCTAGTACCTACCTATGAACCTATGAAGTGTGTCTATCAACTCCTTCAAGCAATGAAACCATGATGGTTAATGTCTAGACTGTTATCCCCCAGAAAACTCCCAAGTCTTCCATTTTGCATCTTCTCCTTGACTTTAAAAGTAAATTTTATTATATTTGCCTGCTATGAGAAGGAGACTGCATACCTCATCTACTCTGCAATTTAAGTGGATTTATCTTTCTATCTCCCCTCCATCCCTGACTTCCCTCTTACCCATTCTACCCTCTTGCATGTTCCACTGAGTGCCACTAACCACCTCCAGTAGTCTATTTCATGGGGCCAGTGAAGTCCTGTCAGAGAAGCAGGGACTCTGTTTCAGTAGCCTCTTCCACAGTCACTTTGAAGTAGTACTGCCAGAGATCCAGGGAGCCCATTCTGGTAATCTCTTCCAATGGTCCTTTGAAGTCCTAACCAGTAATTCATTTTATGAGCCTGTAGAGTACTGTCAGATATCCAAATGGCCCACTCTAGCAGTCCATTCCATGAGCACTGTGATCCAGGAATCCCATTCCAGTAGTCTTTTCATGGAGTTGTGTGAAGTACTGTCAGGGATCCAGGGAGCCCATTTCGGCAGATCATTCCATGGGCCTGTAAATTATTCCCAGGGATCCAGTGAGAAATATGCCCCCCATCCTTTTAGTTCAGAGTTTCTCTTCCAAATCTCTGACATGATCCTGTATACCTACATCACATCCTGCTTTCTGTTATGATGTCTAGAGAGAATAATTCCAGCTCCTCTTGTGTCTGAACTTACTTTCCTAACCACTCCACACGTCCTAATGGTGATCTTCTGGATTACTTCCAGCACCCTGACATTTCTTTCCATGTATATCCTTTGAAGCTGCATATGGTAGTCATAATGTGGTCTGACTAGGGCCTCATTTAGTGGAAGCATTACCTCTCTGTTTCAGGAGCCTAGCCACCTAAGGCTATACTTAGCTTTCCATTTGCTCCTATCGCTACTTTCTCTGCCTTTACTATTTCTGATGTAATCAGCACTTTTAGATCCTTTACCTGTTTTTGTTGTCTTCATTTCTAGTCCCCTTCAGCTAATAAGCTATTGATTCACACCATCATTGTTGTATCCCGGCTGCAAAACTTTCCATTTGTTTGCACTAAACATCAATGCCCACCTATTTACCCATGTGGATGTCCTTTACTTATTCTTACATAGATTCTTCTCCCAGTGACAAAGCAAGGGTGAGGCGAAGGTGACATCTGATCCAGATGCAAGAAGTTAGGGAGTGTGATCTCATTACCAGCATTCATTTTTTGAATGCTGATAATAAATCTGTGGAAGCACATTAGTGCTACGTGTGTTACTTACTGCATTACTGCCATTCAGAAATGAATGCTGGTAATGCATTCTCAGATTTTCAGTCAGGCCCAAGTTGCTCAGTCCTCCCTGTTAGCTGCAGTATTAACCCACTTGACAGTAGGAAGCAATTTTCTATAGATTAAAGAAGAAAAAGTACCTTTTTTTCCATCCTCAATTTAAAATTGAGGAGGATGTCAGATCAGGGACTTTCCCAAGGCACTAGAAAGCCAGATATGCAACTGTTTTCTGCGCCTGTCTTTGTGTCATTGGCAAAGAGATTCAGCCTATTCTCACCCTCTTTAAATACATCTAAAATAAACAACCTGAAGAGAACTACATGTAGGGCTGCGGCCTACAGCATTTCACTGGTAACTTTTCTTACTGCTGTTATTCTTCCTCTCATCATAATCCCATCTGACCTGATGTTCAACCATATGGCAAACCAATTCCTCGGTTTTAGTCCTACCCTGAACACTTCCCTCCAGTTTTCATGTCTGCCACGTGCGTGGAATTGAGTAGAAGTTATTTTTGAAGATCTAGACAGATAGGTTACTTTTATCAGTATTCCCCTGTCACCTTCACTTGTAACCCAGATATAAAACTGGCACACGCTTGCCTGACAGTGCAGTCTCTCCATGAACCAGTGTGACCAGTGTTTCTTGCTGTGCTGAAGATTATCATCCTCAAGAATAGCGGCCAGCATTCCCCTCGAGATGTTTATCGTAACGTTCACTGTCAGTGATGTTACGGTAATAGGCCTGTAGTTCTTTACATTTTTCCTTTACTTTTTTCCCATTTGCTATCCTGCAGTAATTTATGGAAGATCTCCATCAGGTGTTCTGCCAGAATACAGACTAGATTTCTAAGCACAGTGGGGGATACCCATATGGTGCCTGTATTTGACTCTCCATAAACATGTACATAAGCTTATTCACCTGTGTAACATAAAAGCATGAATATCCCATTTGTGAGTCTATGCCACTCCCTCCCTGCTTCAGTTTTGTCTAAAGGTACTATTGTGTAGTCATTCCTCTCTAGCTCACTTTTCGGATGTGCTACTTCTTCATGGCTAAGCTGGAGACTACCACTAAAACTGCTATGATGCCTTGCCCAGGTATCAAACTAACCCTATATCTTTCAAAACATGTTTACTTGACTACTGTCTAGGCAGTTACTATACTATCTAATCCACTCTGTTATCCCTCTCTCTCTCTCTCTCTCTCTCTCTCTGTTTGACTGCTGGCACAGGTAACATGTTTAATACTGTCTTAGCTGCCCAGCCTTACACCTTCACAGCCACAAACATGTTAAGCATATTTGGGGATTAAAAGCAAACAGGGCATCCCTATTTAGATTGCTGAATGCTTTGAATGCTTTTGCACGTGGCTTGACTCTCACCTTTCTTCTCATTATTATATTTGTTGCCCAAAGGGTAGAAGAATCTAAGCTTAATTATCCTCTCTTGCTAAAATATCCTGATGTCTTACTGCATGGGTAGTGCTGCAGTCTGTAAAGCATTACTTATTCCACAAAATAAGCATTGCTTCCCTGAAGTTAATATTTTCTGTGACAAGAGCAGTCCAGTTTACAGGATCTGATTAATTAGGACTAACGATTCATATCCTTGCCTCCACTGTGACATTGCCATCAGAGAGCTTTACAGAACGCTAATCCATTCATAGATGATGTTACCATCATTCTGCTTTCATTCTTGTTTATATTTCCTATTGTCTCATCTTACAACTACGCTCACTTGGTTACTCTCTCTACTTGTAAACCACATTTCAGTACTATTCTTAAAGTCGGGACAAAGCAGTCACTTGTTTTAGTGCCTCTACATGGTAAACACTTGCCTATGGCATTAGAAAATAGAATGGCCAATAAAAATAAATAAAGTTTTTCATTTTACTCAATAATGAAATTTTTGTTAGTGTTACTGTTAGTTTTACTTATATGTAGGGACCACAGCAGAGATGCAAAAGCACATGTATATTTTGCAGGGCTGAAATACATTTAATATCAAGGGCTGGTTCATAGACATCAAAATGCACATCAGTGGGCTGCAATAAGATTATACAAGTATGCAGACGAGCTGAACAACTAATATTATATTCCAAAATGTTTCCTGATAAATGTTAGGCCAGTCCCACATAGGCAAGGCTGAGCTAAACAAAATGTAACACACTAAGCCAGCACACTGACACCTGTCTTCAGTGCTTTCTCTCCATTTTCGATCTTTACTTCTATGAATTCATATCCACATAATACTTAACAAAATATCTAGCGGCATGTGGATTGCAGTTTAGTTCCATGCTGCCTGGCTACTAAAATTATCAGAATGTAGTATGTTCCAACCAGTGGTGGATATTTGTGGATTTAATGCTAGGCTTAAGGAAGAACAAGTGCTAACAAAACGTATGAGAACGACCTCATTGTTTTAAGACATTTTATTAATAGAAGGCATTTTAATAACATATGTTGGATTTCTGGTGTTTTTCATTCTTTTGAGTCTGTAAGATGAAATTTTTACCTGGCACTGTTTGCCCCAAAGGCTGATGGTTGAGGTTGTAAAATTGTCTGCTGTAGATAAATAAGAATTACCCAAACCTGAGTGGTGTTTGTAGTTATTATGCAAAGGGGTCATCTAAAAGCTGTTTCTGTTCACATTTTACAATAAACTGTTATATGAGATATTCTTTTATGTCTGAAGAAAACCTGCACATAAGTATGAAGGATCATCTGTATTGCATTGTTTACCCACCTTACTTATGTGTCTGACCCCCTAGCCCTAATCATACCCTTGCTCCTAACTCAAACCTTACAAACTACGTTACTAAAATCCCTTTCCCTAACAGTACCACTACATAAGACAAAACAACATAGAAAACACATAACGCCAAACATGCAAGACAGTAAATCTTTTCCCCTTGCCAACCCTTACCTTAACCCTAACCCACAAAAACTCTCACATACACACCAACCACTATAACCTATCCAGACAAACATTTATTTTCCTGCACAATCGTACTTATGAACACTATAAAAATGAGCACCGAGTCAAATGTGCTTTCAATAGTTTGTGCTTTCAGTGTTTTTCAATACCACACAGATTTCAGTCAAATGTGCTTTAGATATTTTGAGCATTAAACATATATCTAAATATATATTGTTTAGTTGTGTAAGTAAACTTACCATAACAGTAGATACATGAATGATCACTGCTGCAGTAGCCTAAGTTTTATGTATTATGTCCTGCAAAGATATAACAGCCATCCTACTTACAAAGCTTCAGGGTACCTTCAACGGACCCAAAATGCCAAGCAGCTTGACCTCAGCAGACTAAATGACAAGTTTGGGTGCCAAGCCCTTCAGAGCTTTCATGACCACAGAGAGAGGGAGGCCAAACCCTTAAAGAACAATACTAGAAATAACAAAACATAAAAATCCACACCTTGGCAAAAACAACACACCAAGAAACAAGGGGACAGAGGGAGGGGGCAGCTACTGCAGCAACACTCATTTGAACATCAAAGTTATGGTAAGTTTGCTTACACAATTGCGTTACGTTCTTCGTATTGATCACTACCGCAGAAGCTTAAGCTATTTGAGTAGACTGCCATAGCTTACACATTTTGGGATGTGAAAGGAGAAGAGCCCAGAAACCCCTGGAGATTGGTCCTAGCAAAGCCTGATCTAGACCTACAGAAAGAATCAAGCTTATAGTACCTTGTAAAAGTATGTATGGAGGGCCAAGTTGGTCCTTATAGAATACTTCTAGAATCCAACTATTTCCAAAAAGCCACACATTAGTTTTACTGTGGTGAGTATAACTAAAGGTAATAGCTTTAGACAGCCATTTGGAAATAGTCTGTTTTAACACACGTTTGCTGTTCTTCTTACCTTTACAAAAAATGAACTTCTGATCTAAAGATTTGAAAGATTTAGTTCTGTCAAGGATGTATCTGAGTTGTTTTGTGGACATCCAAGGTGTGTAGCATCATTCCTCCCTCACTTTTAGGTTCAGGAAAGAAAATGGGGAGCTGGATAGTTTGGCCTAAAGTAAACCCAGATATGATTTATGCACAAAATAAAGATTAGTTCTTAAAGAAACTCTGTCACTGTGAAACATGAGGTATGGCTGACTCATATTAAGAGCTTGTAACTCAGATAGCCTTCTTGCAGAGATCACAGCAAACAGTAACACTGCTTTCCATGTTAAGAACTTCATGTCAGCCAGGTTAGTTGCTTCAAATGGAGCAAATGTTAGCTTCTATAACACAAAATTAAGATCCAAAGGAGGTGCCATCAGTTTTCTAGGAGTTCTGTTATGCAATACCCCTTTCAAAAGCATTTTAAACATGAGACTGCATTTAAAGAGGAAGATCCAAAGGCAGACATGTTGAAAAGGCAAATAAATGAACCTTGACGGAGGAGTAAGAAAACAGCATAGGATAGTAACTCACACAAATACTGTAAAAACAGAGAACAACTAGCTCTGAATGGCTGCTGGTTATCTTGCTGGCACCAATTAGAAAACTTTTCCATTTACTAACATAAGATTTTCTAATAGAAAGTGTTCTTATCTTCATTAGTACCTGCTGCATGTTCTCTGTAAACATGTGCCCAAAGAGAATTAAGACCCTATCATCCAAGCAGTCAACTGAACTTAAATGGGACTGGGGTGCATCAAACATCCTTGGTCTTGTGTGAGTAAATCCAGTCTAGAAGGAAGCTTGTGGTAATTTCCCCTGGTCAATTACAAAAAAGCAAGAACCACTTTTGCCTGGGCCAGACGACAGCCACCACAATGATCTTGGGGAAATTCCTTCTGAATCTTGATATGTACCTGTGATATCGGGTCTATATTAGATCAGTGAATGCTTAAAAAAGTGAACGCTGATTGAGCGAACTTATGTAAGCGAAAGCTTACAATATCGAAGCAACAGAAACCCGAATTGTTTCCTAGGAAAAGAATTTGGTTGTCCATTTCTGTTGCTTCAGTATTTTCAGTACTGTGGTGGATCGGGTTCAGGTAAGTGTGGGATTGTGTGGATGTGAGTGTTAGGGTAGGTTAGGTGAGTTAGGGTTAGGGCGCGGGTTAGGTGTGTGTGCGATTGTGTGGACGTGAGGGTTAGGGCGGGTTAGGTGAGTTAGGGTTAGGGAGTGGGTGAGGTGAGTGTGCGATAGTGACGGACCTTAGGGTTCGGGTTTGGGTTAAGGTAAGTGGATAGTTATTGGTGTGCGTATAGTTTAGTGTAGGGTTAAGTGTCAGATTTCAGGTGTATGTGTGTGGATTGCTGTTTGTTTGGTGTGCTTGTGTTGTGTGTATGTGTTTTGGATCAGCAATTTTTTTCCCTAGGAAAAAAAAATCGCTGTTCGAGATTGTCAACTTTTGCTTACATAAGTTCGATCAATCAGCGTTCGCTTTTTTAAGCGTTTGTAGATCTAATATAGACCCGTGATATCAGTGGAAAGGGTGGAAAAGTATACAGGAACACTCCTGTCCAAGGAAAAGAAAAAACATCTGTCTTCCAGGACTTCTTGCATGGAGTCCTGGCGCAGAATTTTGCCATCTGCTTGTTCAGACAGGAGGCAAATAGGTCTACATGAGGAATTCCCAACAAAGGGATCACATTTTGGAAGTGCCCCTGATCTAACTTCCATTCATGAGGGTTTACTCTTGTCCTGCTCAGCCCATCTGCCACAAAAATTTCCTCTGATGGAATGATGGATGCCTATATTGTGCTGTGAAGCTATATCCCAAGCTAACGTGGCAAGTCTGCAAAGGGGTTATGACCTGGACCCCCCTTGTTTGTTGATGTACTGTATGACTTATTTATTGTCTGTAACAATATGAAGAGGTCCCAGGGTCAGAGATGATTCTTCAAGAAAAGAGGTGCCCTCTTCATTTACCAGGAACTATTTCACAAGAAGAATCAAGAGCGTGACTTAAACCCTAAGCTAACCTCAGTAAATTATTCCTGTCCAAGGGGATTTAAAAAGGAGTATATATATATGTTTATTTATTTATTGGTTGGTTTCTTTTTGACAAAAAAATGGCCAACTGTGTTATTAACGGCAGCAGCAGCTTTCCTACGGATGGGCACAACATTCTGACAAAACAAGGTGGCACAGAGGACGTGGCTAACCCCCATCCATAGTGGCTGTGGGTGCTACACCAGAAGGATCCTGGATAAAAGGTAAGTGGACCGAATTACACCTAATGGGCACAGCAGAATCACCCACCTGTGGCTGAGGCAGATTGCTAACCTGTTGTGGTGGCAAAGGCTGTTTGCTTAATTTTTTTTTCGTTTTGTGGCTGGAATACTGACTGACCATAGGACTGACAGTTTGTTTCACGGTCAAGCTAAAATTTGTGACCCTTTCCCAGAAAAAACAAGCAGCAAAGTAACAATTTAAATTCTTTAAAAGTCACTTTTTTCAGAAAGCACAGTATAAAGTACTTGCCCAGTGCGAGCCCCAAAAAGTAAAATGACCACATTTGCTCCAAGTAATTTTTTAAAATACTTTAAACAGCTTTTAAACTGACAGGAAAAAAGAGAACTCACATTTAAAAATGCAATACAGTCTCATGACAGTCATTAAAACAAAACTCCTATCTTTAAAATAGCTTATGGGTTTGTAGTTCCCAGGGTCTGGTGCTATACAACCTTTATGAATGGGAATGACAGTTGCTGTTTTCTATTCAGCAGAGACAAAACCAGTATTCAGCCTGTGGTTGAAGAGAGTACCTAATGGAGCTGCTAATTCTTGTTTTAGACCATTTAAAATGCAACCTGGGATGCTATCCATTGCACAGAAGATATGTTTTTAACCTTGGAGAGACATTAATGACTTGCTCTTTGGTGATTCAAGGTGGGGGAGATGTAGAGCGAATGCTTTGTGGAATGTTTGGCGGGGACAGGAGGGGTGAAATTTTCATGAAACCTGTCAGCTAATGGGTTAGCTATTTTCACAGGATCAGTGTATGTGATGCCATCCACAACTAGTTCAGCAAACATCTGGGTCCTACCTTTTAGGTTACAGATATAGCTGAAGAATGCCTTATGGTTATCCTTAGATATGGTTGATAATTGTTTTTCGAAGTTGCCCTTAGAGGAATTTACAAGTTGTCATCTAGTATAATGTATTAATGCTAGATGTCCACTAGAAAGGCTTGTTTTGTCTTGAGGATATGGTTTTGATCCTATTGGATACAGCTGTGTCAATACATTTGTTTAAGTGTTTGTACAGGGCATTTGTGCTTACCTTAGTATAGTTGTCAATGCTATCTGTGGGAACAGGAGCTTCAAAATTATTTATGCCATCCCTTAGGCAGGTGTAATTAGCTTTGATTAAACTTTTTAGCCTGATTTCACCTAAGAGGGGTTCAGATGTTATAGCTACTTCAAATGTGACTGATTCATGATCAGATTTAGCCAGTTAGGTTAATACATTTGCGGTGGTGCAATGGTCACTTATGTTGGTGAGGACCAGGTCGAGAATATTTGAGCTCCTTGTGGGGTTACATACTATTTGTTCGAGGCATTAGTGTTAACAAAGCCGAGGAAGTTGGCACTCGTACAAGTTTCCCAGTCAATGGAGGGATAGTTAAAATCATCCATGACTAAAGTGTTTGGTTGTAATTTGATTGACTCAAGTAGGTCCAAATAAGCAGTGTGGGTATCTTGTTTCATTGAAGGGGGTCTATAGTTAATGTTGACTTGAAGGGGGTCTTACCCGCAGTTAGTTGAACTTGGAGTAACTCCATGAAGTCTTCCTGTCTAACATGTCTAGACGTGTATTTATCTTTGATGAAAATATATACTCCTCTTCCTTTTGTTCTCACACGTTCATTTTGCGGTCTGAAAATGTGGATGGCATTGTAGTTTTGCGATGCTGGGGTACTCTCTGTGGCCCTGAATCAAGTTTCTGTGACTGCACAGACATCAACATCCTCCAGGGAGAGGAGTGCTTCCAGAGAGTGGAGTTTCTGAATTAAACTCTTAGCATTTAGCAGCATAAATGTCAATTTATTTGCGAGTGATATTTTCAGGATGGAAATTTTGTTCTTGAGACATTGCCTAAAAAAGGCATTATGGGGAAGGCAAGTGCCTGAGCCAATAACAGAAAGCCTAGCGGTGGCACTCGAAGACCGTGGTTTATCAGCCATGTCAACCCAAGCTGACCGGAACTGGATCCCCTTAGAATGACACCGGAAACTAGGGCAATTGTTGAAGTCAATAATTTTTTGTTTCTACTGTGGTATCATTCTAGGTGAGGGTTGAATGCTGCTCTAGGTTAGGGACATACCTGCCTAGTATACATATTTATAGAGCTCAATTTTTGTGTGTGTGTGTGTGTGGGGGGGGTGCAGCAGTGTTCTGCAAAAATACTGTTGGGGTGTCTTCTTGCAAGCCTTTGTGAATCGCTGTTTTTGTGTTCCACTTGTTGAGGTTGATGAAGTTGTGTCGACATTTCTGAACTCTGATGAACAGTTAGAAATCCATATATCTATGTATCTCTCTCTCACTCTCTCTCTCTCTATATATATATACATATATATATATATATATATATATATATATATATATATATATATATACACATATATATAAATATTGAACATGGGAATGTCAAATGGCAGATGGCCAATTCCCATGTTGCTGAACGTTAAATGATCGATAGTTCATATCAGCAAATGCCAATGTGCATTCGCTGATATCAGCTTGATGTAATGAACAGAGATTGCAGTACAGTGCAGATTGGGGCATTTATCCCTTTCCTCACTGTAGTGTGATCTCGGAGTTGGAATATACAGTTAGCAGGGGTGAGTGATACTTACCTAAGCTCCTGTATGGACATCATGTTCAATATTGAGTGAAAATATTGAATATACAGAACATCTCCAAAACATTGCTCAGTGAAATCACTTGACTTTTTTCATACAGGAACAAGTAAGTGGCTTTACATCCTTTGTCTCTGTACTGCAGCCACCACACTGTTCTCCCAAATCCATCAGTCCATCATCACTAGAAGGTACTGTACATGTATTTTTGCAAGCTGTGCTGGTTTGACTTGGAACACCATCTAAGAGCTAGTGCTGAGATCACATGCTCTGCTCTTATAACTAAAGCATTCTTAATTTTACTGGAAGAGACTGCTCTCAGGGCACCTTCTGCATTCAGTGTGATTGTCCATCCTGCCTAAACTATAACTGACTATGTCTGACTGTTGAGATTTTCCTGTCCCTTATGCAGCAGCTATGTGAATCACTGTACTCACAATATGTGTTTTTCACACATTTACATCTTTATTTATTTACTTTTTTCTTTGATGATCAAGGTAGAGCACAGATATGTCACAGCAGAGCTAGGTACTGTGCCAGCACTTAGTAAGTGCAATGCAGAAAAAAATGTAGCCAGGACCACAGTCTATCTCACAAAGTAGACAGACATTCATATATGCCACGTATCATCGGAAGTATTCAGAAACACCAGAAGACTAGTGAGATACCTGGGATATGGGAAGACAGTATTTCTCATCAAAACTTCCATGCACACAAAGTCACAAAGTCACCATGTAGACATCACACAACACCCTCCCACACTCATTTTGAAGGGAACGGGGAGTCTAGCTCTGAGAGGCAGTACTGATATCTACTGTGAATAATGCTGACAGAAACCAAAACAACTTTTAAAAGCTGTTAGAACTTCCCTCTGCCATACTTAGAAAGCAAGGCAGAAAGAAATGTTTAACAGCTGTTAAAGATGCTAGTTCTACAAATGGTTACTTTTGTTTCTGTGACCGTACTAAGTGCTTTCAAAGGCTTTGAAAGCCAACAAAACCCTTTGCACTTGTAGACATTTTTTTTGAAAATGGTAGCATGCAGAGTAGATAAAGCTCTGTTCCCTACAAAGCATTATATTCAGGTCTCTCTCTCTCAGTGAATGTCCTGGCATCCATGCCTCAAACACATAATAAGGTGGTTACAACAGAAGACCAGATCACATTCCTCTCTATACGCATATGCAGACCTGGAACTGTACACATGCAGACTTCCTTATTCCTATGTACAATAGCATTTTCAAAAATACTTAAATGCCTTTGAATGCACATTTCATACTGATGCAAATCTTTCTACCACAGGTCATAATACCTGCATAGGCTCATAGGTAAGTACTGGGCTAGCTGCTCTTGCAGGCCATTTTAAGCCTAGCCAATTTCATTTTTTGTGCGTGAAATAATCTATTCCATTTAGTTAGAGACAGGCCTTACCCATCCCTTTTTCTTTTGGCTTTTCCCGGTTAGGGGTCGCCACAGTGGATCATCTGTCCGCTCATGACTGGCAGTGGAGTTTTATGGTGTTGAGTTGCCAGCCTGGTTTCCAACCTTCCACAAAAGGCACACGCACACACTCACACCTAGGGCCAATTTAGAGTGTCCAATCCACCTAAAGCATGTCTTTGGGATGTGGGAGGAAACTGGAGCATCCAGAGGAAATCCACATGACCACAGGGAGGACATGCAGACTCTGCACAGAAGACACCCCAGCTGAGGATCAAACCAGAGAACCTCTTGCTGTGAGGCAGCAATGCTAACCGTTGCACCACTGCGGCCACCCAGACCTTACCCAACCCATTGTCGATAATTATATATTACCTATAATGATAATAAATAGGATCAATAATTTAAGGGTACCCTTGTATGGAATAAAGCATTTAGGATCTGCCTCTGTCCATTAGTAGTACAGTGACAGTACTGGGGTAAATATTCTGTTTCCCATCCATAGATCTAAGTTAGTTGTGCATGAATACGGACAGAGATGTAAGATATACGTGTCCCTATAAACCATTCTTTTTGATGTTACAGAAGAGGTTTATATAACAAAACTGAGTATTTCTGATGCCATTTCACTTGCTGATAATCAGTGATGTAACTACAGAATGTCTAAAAAAACAGTAATCATATTTCTCAACCTGCAGACATTGAAAATAGGAACATGTGCCCTTGAAAACTAGGAACATCCAACTAAAATTATGAACACTAAGTAAAATATTACTCTTCCCACTTCCAGTAGGAATGTGGGATACACTTAGAAACATATATTTAAAAAAACAGAAAGTGACAAAAATGATAGAAAAATATAAGCACATTATTACTGAGACAGTGTAAAATCTGTAGACAGTATTGAACAGTACCGCAGCATTCTATCACACAGGGTCAATTACGTTTGTTTCGGATAATATGTGCGTCCTCTTTCTTTAAATTATTGTTACCACTAGTATGTTGGCCATGTAGCATGTCTTTCTGTGTACAATTCTGCTTATTATTCTGTATATTAGACAGCCTAAAAAAATCAAACTTGATGAAGGGGATTTTGAAAATTGTGTGATACGTGATAGAGTAAATCAAGCCTGTAAACAGGGAAAATAGAGACATCCTATATCAGGCTTGAAGATGGGAGCATTTCTCAAAATAAGAGCAGTTAAGAGGTCTGCCAGTCATGGTTTAAGTCCAGATTGGAGTATATAATAACTGTAACTTCGTAGTATATATTCTGAACTCAGAGCCTCCCAGAAAAACACTTTTGTCTGAACCACAGAGAAAAAATAATAAGATAAGGGGTGGGGGATGCATGGGGTTTACCACTCTACAAAAACACCTTTTTATTGTATTTGCTCTTATTGTGACTTGCTTAGTGGTATGACATAGGTTTATATGTGCTTATACAGTGCAAGTTTGTTTTGTCAACCTTTTGTACTGGACGCGTACATGAAGAGTGTCTGTCTGTATGTCTATCTCTGTCTATCTAGCTATATCTAATATCTAATATATATATATATATATATATATATATATATATATATATAAAGAGAGAGAGATGTGTACATATATATATATATATTATATATATATATATATAAATATATATATATATATATATATATATATATATATACATATATATACATATATATATATATATATATATATATACATATATTTATATATATATATATATGCATATATATATATATATATATATATATATATATACATATATATATATATATATATATATGTGTGTGTGTGTATGTGTGTGTGTGTGTATATATATATATATATATATATATATATATATATATATATATACACACACAGTGGATATAAAAGGTTTACACACCCCTGTTAAAATGGCAGATTTTTGTGATGTAAATAAATGAGACCACAATAAATTATTTCAAAACTTTTCCTACTTTTAATGTGACCTATAACCTGTACAACTGAGTTGAAATATAAGCAAATCTGTTCGGGGAAAAATATAAAAAATAGAAAATGCACAATAAGCTTGTTGCATAAGTGTGCACCCCCTTAAACTAATACTTTGCCGAAGCATCTTACTGAGTAACAGGGAAAGTAGTCACTTATGTTTTGTTCTGCATTTTATTTAATCAAGTTAATTGTTAACTTGTACTATTGTTTGTGGATTGTACAACTTTTCCATGCTCATGTCTTGGTTTATGTTTTTTTTTTTATTTAGTTCTCTTATATAACTGTCTAGACATGGCAGTGGACCATAGGAATTCAGCTAAAAAAATATCCAAATCTGTGTGAAGCTTTTCTGAAACCAGCATGATATTATAGTATTCCATAGTTTCCTCTATAAACTTCACTTTTTAAGTTCTGTCTGGAAACTTTCTGCCTAATGGACTGCATCTTGGCAAAAAGTAGTTATAGCTATTGCCAAAACAGGCCAACGCATTGCAGCTAGGCAACGGTTCCCGTCAATGGGGTATTGTTACTTCAGTAATGAAGAAAGCTGCCTCATGCTGTTTTTGAATCCTTTTTATTATTACTCTGACTCCTGTTTTCTTACTCAAAGAGTCAAAACTGGATGACAAGGGGTATCCCTTCTGGACCCCTATAAGTAAAAGCATAGGTTATGTATCCATAGCCAGGGGGTTATCATATACCAATTTGCTCCATTCTTGGAATAGTTATCTGAAGACAGATTTTGGTAAGATTTTCCAAAAAAGTCCCATTTAAGGTTCAGAGATGCAATGAGGAGCCCTGTTACTACTTCAGCTTGATAATCTGTATTGAGTTTGCAAATTGGGCCATTTTTACCCTGACGTACATCATATCAGTGCATCCTCTGTGGTGTTTTACATATCCACCCTGTGATAGCTGACTACACAAATTACAGTGCTAACAACTAGAACCTAGGATAAACATGTCAATTTCAGTATCTAATTATGAGATGAACCTAAAATTATCAGTGGAGCGTTTTCCAGTTTGTGAAAAACACATTAGTGGCCACCTACTTTAAAAAGGTAGCTGGTCATGACATGGTCTGCGTTTTTCAATATCTCAAAATGCTGTAACAAACAGGGAGGTAAAAGGTCTTCCACATTTTGAAAAGTGGCCATTTGACAATAGGTCCTGGGTTCCCACATAAAGAATATAAATGGTTTAATCTCTGTTACTATATCAGACTTATCTACGGCTTCTTGATCCTTTGGTGCAAGTGTAGGCAATGCACTTTAGCCAAAACAGTTAAAATTGCTGAACACATGGAATGGAAATGCTCCAACACTGTATCATCAACAGTAGCTTTATTAAAATGTCTACTACACTTTAAATCTTCTAAATATTATACAAAATGATGTGCCTTCCTGACTTTGAGACTTGATACCTCTGATCTAATTAAACAGCTGGAGTGGAGCCTTTCCGAAAACTGAAGTACATATGATTTTCTCCCCAGCCTCCACTGAAAACAGGCTCTTCTTGGCCCAGTGGACTTCCCCGGTCATCAAAAAATAAATAAAATAAATAAATATGCCAGGAAGAAAGAGGTCATCATCCCTCTCTACTCTTCCTTCATTAGACCAATCATCGAATATAATGCCCCGTTTGGCATGTACCTGACCAGACACCTCAACAGCTGGAGTGGAGCCTTTCCGAATACTGATGTACATATGCCAATATGTGTGTGCGTTTATTTCTTATTTGTATCACTTGCAGCAGCAGTTAATTACTTGAAAATCCTGTACTTCTATGCTCCTTTTCTTATTATTTTCATGGGACTGCAGAAAATATTGTACTATCACTTT
>NC_056744.1:49069893-49099893 GCF_019279795.1 Protopterus annectens | reverse complement strand
TCTGTTTTAAGACTTCATAGATTTAATGCATATGGATTTATTGCATTCTTTAAACTCTTTTACTGGCAAAAATGGATACAAAAGGGAATTATGCACAATACTGGTTAATTGTATAATAGCCTGAGTGTGAGACCACCGTGTCTGAAAGAATTGACAGCTTGACCAGAAATATTCGTCTGAACCAATTTCCCCAAAGCCATTCCAGGAAATATTGAAATAAAGTACAGCCTATCTTTAAAATTTACTTTGGTGTTAAGTAGGCTCTTTGATTCTTTATGGATCTTATCATTTTCTGGATGAAATCTCAGATTTATTGAAACAGCTACCTTATCCAGACATTCAGAAAAGGTTATTTAAGAATATAAATTTAACCAGGTAAGGGAACTGGTCCATCTATAACCATTTCCAACCACAACTTGGGCCACAAGGGCAAGGATAAACTTGACATTTATTAGACAAACAACACTAGCCTCAGCCAAATTGTTTACGGGAAGAAAACAAAATATCCACAAAAAATTGACATGGAGGAACATGCAAACTCTAAGTAGTTAGAAAATGGAGGACAGTCACAACCCCGAAATAGATTCTGGGCAAAGCCTGAAATAATGGGGGGCAGGGGCAACAAAGGCCCAAAAAATAAGGACAGATTTTAAATATTGCTCTTTTAAATGTGGAAAGTTCCTAGAATAACAGGATTTGTGTTAGCATACATTTTCTGAAGGATAAGCCGAACAGCTGACAGGTATGACAACAGTAGAGATCGTAACCACTGAGGCTGTACACTCAGTCAGAAGTACTTTTTTAGTAACAGATAAATATGTGTAATGGTCACCATTAAAAAAGTGCTATGATCAAAGAGAAGATCTTATAAAAACAAACTCTCTGTTAAAAATAAATAATAAAAAAAAATTATCATGTAATTGTAAATTCACAATGCAACATTATTTACTTGTATGTGTTTCTTTTATATTATTTGACCTTCAGCTGAGAACTGAATAGAGAATTGTGGCATACCAGATAGCCTGGTACTTGGAACCTAGGCACTGCTTGGCCAGAAAGACAGGCTACTCAAAGAAAAAATAACATGATGTCTAATGGCTCTTAGCATGCTGTGTAAATTCAACTTCTAGTGCACTGAAAAAGTGTGCAAATGTGTACAGTATGCAGGTAGATGGAACAGACGTAATAGACCTGCAGGAGGCAAGGAAGGCTGTTCATGTGATGATGCATGGACATGCATACAATACAGCTCCTTGTATCTCAGTTAGATAAGTCTCCATTTGCATGGTTACTCAGGTGCCAAGCAGTACCACATTGCTGTAACAGCAGAACTTTCACTCAGGTGTACAGTCTTGATTAGTCAAACTAACCAATGACTGAGCACATGAAGCCAGTACACAATACAACAGATATCTGTGTAGTTCAGCAGACATAACACAACTGTGTACTGCAATACTTTCAGCAGGAAAACACAAATATAGTGGGTGCAGGGGCACACATCCTTACACTGTCTTACTGTACTCAACTTACAGTCTGATGCTCGTCGATATTTCTTATTCCATACTGCAGTATAAACCATTCATTTGTTTCTCATTCATTTCTTCCCAGCACAATATTTGCACATAGACTTCAGTGCTGACAGGCTATGTACAGCCAAGTGACAGGATACATGCTTTTGGATGCTGAATGGATGTCACACAACTGCTAAACTTGCCTTGTCTGACTGTAGCTGTCAGCATACTAACGGACATGAGCATGGTATGAGGTCTTGGGACCTATTCATAACCAAACAGATTCTTTGACCTGTGTTGTTCATCAATTTATGTATTACATTATTTTGTAGTAGGACAGGAAAACTGGCTGTAGCTACACCAGATACAGCTAAAGACAAAGACTTACAGCACCTACACACACATGCACACACACATGCACGAGCACACACACACACACACACACACACACACACACACATGTACATAACCCACACGCACACACAGACACACACACAGACACACACACACACACACACACACACACACACACACACACACACACACACACACACACACACAAGCACATGTACATAACCCACACAGACACACACACACACACACACACACACACACACACACACACACACACACACACACACACACACACACACATAAATACTGATGCATAAGCGCACACACAAACACACACACACACACACACACACACACACACACACACACACACACACACACACACACACACACACACATGTCAAGATGCCAAACACACTTCCAGGATGGCTACATTGTCATATGGGAAGAGTGCTACACTTTGGGGGGGGGGGGAGTCGAGTCTTAGCAACAGAGTAATATCTACCTTTGCAAAATATTAATATGACTAATGTATGTGGAGCTCTGATATTGTGCAGTGAGGTGCTATGTGTGTAGAAATGTAAGGTCATGCCAATATGTCAGAGCTATCACAAAACTGGAAGGTTGTCAACCTATTGACAGCCATGTTTCGAAATGCTTGTAACCTGAACTCATATCTCCAAAATAAATTTCAGTGATAATAGAGTTTTCTCTTTTTTCCACTATTGTATCACCACAAAGTAAGCATATATAAGTTAATGGGTGTGGGGGTATCTCTTACACTGAGGGTGTAGTTCGTTGGTGAAGGGCTGTGAATGATCTTTCATGAAGCTACAAATTGCGATCCACAGCAGTGATCACCAGTATTATCAAATATAAGCTTCAACTGTAACCAAAACAACACATTCTGCTGTTAAAGATAAGGTGCTTTTACATGGTGGGGAGGGGGTGAAGTCACCCTGCACCACCATCATGGGAAGCTGCTCAATGCATGCTAAGTCTAAGCTGACTATTGGGAATAGTTCAGGTAACACAGCCTCAAAATGACTATCTACCCCCCCATGTTCACTACAAATACTTGTGAGTGTAGCCATATCATTATTCTTTATCTGCTCAGAACATGGCTTACAAGGTTAGTAATCTCGGCCTAAGATCAGGATAGCACTTCTAATTTTGACAGTACCAGCTCTGTGACTGCGATTACCCCTGATACATAGTCAGGTGCTTCTGAATTGTGCACAAAACATTATACATCCTACTACCTTAGCCTGTGTAAGCACCGGGCATTAAAAATACTGACCTGTGTTGTAATATGCTCATACTAAGGCTATCTCAGAATCATGAATTGTGTTTTTCCTTTCTCACCCCTACACACCAGGCAGCTCTGTGTAGTGCATTCCATATTTCTTCTGAATTGCTCCCTGTATAAGCTGTAGGCAATACTGATAATTACATATCATAAAAACTTTACTTTTTGTGGAAAATGATACCAGTCCATATGATTGCTCATAACTTGCACTATAGTATAATAAAAGGTTCTAAATTACTAATTAAAACTTTGACCCTAAAACTACTACTTGTCTGCTTTACCAGGATACAGCTGGGAGAAACATACTATTACCAAAGTTGAAACGGAGGGGTAGTTCCTTAATTTTTTAATAGTTTATTTTGCTGCTTAAAGAAAGATGTGGTCTAAAATAAAACAAAGCAGCTCTACAGCCCTTATATGGAATATGCCTCCTTTGTTCAAGGGTCAGGCTGAGTTATTCATCTCTGAAGATGCCAAAGTAGTTGGGTAATTCTGTGAAGGGAGTCCCAACCCGCCCTGTGGAAAATCAGTAAAAAACTTCAGTTTAAAGAGAGAAATCTCCTGATAAAATAATGTGATTCCTCACAATGTTACTGTTCAGGAACTATCAGGCTCTGTTAAACAAACAGTGACGCAAATCAGTAACACAGGCAGCTAGTTTACAATCTGAACATGTCTGTCTTTGTGGCACCATTCTCTACTGGAAAACTCCAAGCCCTTACACAGTATAACAATCCACCTAATAGGCCCACTTCCTTTTGTGGGCAGAGGATGCTTACCCCACTCTCAGCTGTGACACTCTGGCCACTGTTAGTGTCTGGTTTACTGCAGCATGTAATTACTTACTTTACTAATGAGTACAGTCTGTGTACTTATAAGACTTTGAGCCAAGGTAAACTAAGTGATTATTTACATCTTTGTCAAGCAGTGAAATGATAATTGTAACCCTCATTGTATGTCACCTATCAGGACAGAGGTAAAGATCATTAATAGGTTCTAGAGTGCTCCTAGAATCAGCTGTGACTAGTGTTCTGGTGAGACCCTTTGTTCACTTAGGTACATTGTACAAGTGGTCCAACAGTTGTAGATTTTACCTTAATGGTGAATGGCGGTATCTGTGTATAACTGGATCATATCTTTGGACTTTTACATTCTTCTGCATCTGATAAAACAGTGACCCATGTACTGTTGCTCCAAACACTCAACACTATGCGCCTTCATACTTAGCTATCAGAATCTTATGTAGAACCTGAGCATTTGCAGGTCACTTGTATATAATGAACAACAGGATACTACATGTTAATTGCCCATGTTCTATTTGCATTGTTACACTGTCTTTGATAATAATATTGCTGTCTACATTACTTAGCACTTATACTTGCACAATATTGCATGTTTCACAAAGCTAACTGAGACTTACAGGGCCGTGGAGCAGAGTCACTGATTAACTGCTTCAGAAGCCAGTTACATGAAGTTGTGCCAGTTACAAGAAGTTGTGCTGAACCATTTTTGTTTCCAGAGCTCATGCTATCTTGTAAAACTGTTAGATAGATTTTGCTCTGTATTTGTTTTTTGTTAGACATCACAAGATGTGCACAATGGCTCCCTTCCTGTGCATCATCAGTTCATTTGTCAGCAAGGGGTGAGAACCAGGTATCCCCGGGTCTATATTAGAACATCAAAGTATTACTACTTCAAATGTTCTAATATCGAACCCTTTGAATCGAACGCTGAAAATAGTGAAGCTGCAGAATATCGAAAAACAGAAACACCCACTACAACTTTCTATTCCTAGCCCTCTAATCCCCAAATATTTATTTATAAATTTTTATTTTATTTAACATTTGTTTTCCAGGAAAGTCCAACTTGGAACAAAGCCAATTTTCAGCAGAGGCCCAGGAAGAAATGCTCCAGATGCATGTCTTTGTAACATGGTAGGAAACCAGAGCACCCACATGAAACCCACACAGACAGGACATGCAGACTCTGCACAAACAGCACCCCCGCTGAGAATCAAACCAGAGGACCTCTTACTGTGAGACAACAACACAACTACTGCACCACTGCAACATCCGTATAAGCTGCCTTCAGCTGACTACTACTTCTTTGTCTTATCCCCAAAAATATTTTACTCAGGATTGAAACAAAAGGCCAGTGTAAATGCTTTCAAAGTAGTACAATTCCATGAATTTTAAGTCCGTGACTGCTATTACTTCACATCTACCTGCAGTTTGGTCCTCTAACTTAAACAGGCTAAAGGGACATTTAACTTACCTCAAAACACAACCCGTGTGACCTTCCCTCCTTTCTAAGCCAACAGTGTATCTGCATCCGACCCTTTCCTCTCCCTCCTTTTCAGCAGTGCTCTTTATCTTGAAATGCCTACTCAGTGATAACTGGTTCTGGTCATCTGACAAGATCAGTCTCTGAAATATCATCTGAATCATACTGCTCTTATCCCAACTAATTCTTTTTGACTGCTTGAAAGGGACAGACGTAAGTATTTGAATACAGCTGCTTCTGTGAAATTGTATCCTTCTTAACAATGCAAAATAATAGCACCATGCATTCCTTCTAATCTTTTACAAGTTTACACTGTGCTCTATCTAGCATTTATAGCACTACTTAACTTTTTTTTTTAAGTTCACATGTCAGTTCTGGGCTAATTGCCCTGAAGGCTATTTTAAGCCTAGCCAATAACCTGAGCTTAGAATCAAGCCCTGTACCCTGTGTCTATTAGGTAAAGACCGCATCCATTATGCAAAACCCACTCATGGGTTGACTCTGAATATGTTTTAACTGGATAGAGTTCTACTCCGATTAAAAAAATAAGCAAATAAATAAAAAAATACAAAACAGGTGACACTCTTCCCCTCCCCCAGGAAAAGTAATCTTTAAAGCACTGCCCCTCAGGGTCTATCGGCATCTGTTCATTAAAGGAACTACAATGTAAACAATGCTATCCACTTTCCTCTGTCTCTTTTGCTGATGTTAATTTGTTCATCTGCCTGGCATCTTTTACCCTTAGAAAAGTCTCACCCCTTCCTACCTATATTGTAATACCCTCTAGGTTTTCCCGAGCAGCAACAGCCTCCCTTTGCAAACTCTATGGGTCCCACACTACATATCTGGATGCAGAACTTGCCCCATTATTGGTTGGGCACTTTTGAAGTGTTACCTGCTGCAGTGGGTAAGTACTTATAATACTAACAAGTAATGCCTGTGCATCTGCAGCATATCAAGCCAAAGTAAACTAAAGTGAATATTTACACCCCTGACACTCCAGAGTCTCGCAATAGCAACTCTTACCCTGCCTTTCTTTACAGGACTAAGGAAAAGCTCTCTGAATGTTTTTTGGAGTACTAGTATTGTAGGCTGGCTTTGATCCCCTACCTAACCCCATTTCCCTCCCTCATCATTAGATTTCTATGTACAAGACCACTTCCATAAATTATATCATCCAGACAAAATATATAAAATAAAACTACTATACATTCTATTAATTCAACACAATTATCCATCCACTAATCTGGTCTTTGTCTCTGTTTGACAATAAAGTATGAAACCTGCAACCTGAGACAAATGTATCTTTAATTAAAACTACTGAACTAAACTCTACCCAGTAACATGCACAACATACTTCTGCCAGTCATATTAACAGTGTTAATACTATTTCAGTAACGATAACTTCGTAAAACCCACCACTATAATCGAAACCTAGCTTATTCCACCAACATATTGGTACAAAACTGAGAAAAAATAACAGCAGCAGCTGTAAACCAGAAACCTCTAGACTGCCTCTCACTGATGATCTAACACAAGCAAATCACTCTAGTAAATCATAAACAACACTAAATCAAGCTAAGTTACTATTCAAACCCCAAAAAGTAAAGCACACAACATTACACAATACCACTACTGCAGTCACAATTTAACTGAAATTAAGAAACCAGAATCGAATCCTCCTAGCCGGAGAGGAACATCAAAATATAAGTATCTCCAGTTCCATAACAAATAGATAACATCAGGTTATTCCACTCTCAAGATTGTGTATCAAGTATGGTTGTGATACAAAGGGCTAAAAATGATAAAACTTAAGATGCAACATTTATGCAATATTTTCAAAAGACTTCACACTTTCATGGAATATTAAGCCCTAGACATACTAGTCATAACTGAAACTTGGCTAACGAGCTCAAAACCAAAAATTAGGACAACACTAAGTCAGGCAAACTAGATGTCATCAAGGAGCAGATGGAGTGGCAATACACACTAAGAACATTCTGAAATATACCTTATCTGAAAAGTAGTGCCCTCTCCATAAAATATTCATTATCCATAATGGAAAAAAGAGGACGCTGTCAATTCTTCTAAATACTAAGAATTTACATACCACCAAGAAGTTGCCACTATCATGAAAACACCATATACTGGTTACTACCACTAGCAGCTCTGATGTAATTTGTGCAGAGAACAGAATCACAGACTGAAAAACTCCTCTAAAGCAACAGTGATTTAGTTCTGACACACAGATTAAGCAAAGTGGTTTCCCTTCTAATTTTTTCTGATAAAACTTTCAGAAGACAAATTATCCCAGACTGGGATAATAGCCAAAACAGAATGCATTATCTTAGCAGAGTTATTACCCCTCTGTCCTACACATCCTAAACTGAAATCATAGTAAATAATATGAAGTGCATAGCTGATGAAAGGTATACGGCCTGGAAGACATAGATAATGTGCATCTCAATAACTTAGTGAAACAGACAAAATGCAAATGCTTCAAAATACTGACCAGCTCTGCAAATGATTACTTCAAGATAACAAATATAACATTCTTAGACAAAGTAGTGACAATAAAATTAATTCAGATAAAAAATAAAAAAATCACAGCTGTGAATACGCAAGGAGCTAATGACAATGGTTGCCAAAATGGGTATAAAACCAATACAAAAGATGTATGCAAGTCGAAAGAAGACCAAAACCAAAAAACAGGACTTGCAAGAGTGCCCAAATGAAGGTCAAAAACCAAACTTCTTTGATGAACACAAGCACTTTATTTCCTTAACGCTGCAACACAAAAGAATACGTTTTCGACATAAAATCCAAGTCTTCATCAGAGACGAACAAATCACAGTAGACCTTACATCAATTTATACCATCCAACCTTTAACAATATGATGCATCTGCTGTCTAAGAACATATCCAGAGTAGTCATACTTTAGCTTTTAAGAAGCAAGTGTCTTAATTTCATGGCTACAATCACCATCAGTTCTTGAATACAGAGGCATTTTGCTAGAAGTTGTAGGACCACCACTAGCACGGATGTTCATGGGTTAATGACAAATCAAAATGGCCACTATGATTTTACATGGACCCTGAGGCATAAAAGAGAGCATGGTCTTCTTTCACTTTTTCAGTGTTTCAGACTGTAAGAGAACAGCATTTCCAGCTTGCTTTACAAAGTCATAGTTTTTTTTTTTTTTTTTTTTGACAAACAGGGATTTTTATCACATCACAGAACTATAGGAAACAGCAGTTGCACTTTCTTTCAGTGGACCAGTTTTCAGTAAATAAAAGTTTCAATTTGCTGCAGAGTATCAACAAAAATCTATTTGATTTTTTTCTACCTGAAGCATTGTACTGTTCTAGTTCCCAAACTGTTTCCAGTAAGCTCTGTTCAGCCTGTTTTTCATTCCAGCTCAGTTTTACAGCTTTAATAAAGCTCTAAGCAGCAACTTAACTCCCATTTGATTAACTTGTTGTCGCCTCACAGTTAGACGTTGCCCGTTCGATTCTCAGTTAAAGCGTCTACTGTATGACGACATGCGTGAATGGGCGTTCCTTCGTTGAAGGTTGTGCGTTAGGCCCGGCAAGCCAGCATATAAAACTCTACTGCCAATCATTAGCGGACCGGAGTTCCGCTGTGGCGACCCCTAACCGGGAAAGGCCGAAAGACACACACACACACTCAGGCTACACATGCAAGTAAGAACAGTAAACTATTATTTACTGAAAACTGGTCCACTGAAGGAAAGTGCAACTGCTGTTTCCTATAGTTCTGTGATGTAATAAAAATCCCTGTTTGTCAAAAAAAAAAAAAACTATGACTTTGTAAAGCAAGCTGGAAAAGCTGTTCTCTTACAGTCTGAAACACTGAAAAAGTGAAAGAAGACCATGCTCTCTTTTATGCCTCAGGGTCCATGTAGAAAAAAAAAAAAATCATAGTGGCCATTTTGATTTGTCATTAACCCATGAACATCCGTGCTAGTGGTGGTCCTACAACTTCTAGCAAAATGCCTCTGTATTCAAGAACTGATGGTGATTGTAGCCATGAAATTAAGACACTTGCTTCTTAAAAGCTAAAGTATGACTACTCTGGATATGTTCTTAGACAGCAGATGCATCATATTGTTAAAGGTTGGATGGTATAAATTGATGTAAGGTCTACTGTGATTTGTTTGTCTCTGATGAAGACTTGGATTTTATGTCGAAAACGTATTCTTTTGTGTTGCAGCGTTAAGGAAATAAAGTGCTTGTGTTCATCAAAGAAGTTTGGTTTTTGACCTTCATTTGGGCACTCTTGCAAAATGGGTATAACTTGGTAACTTGGGTCTTGCACATTAAAACCAGACTACAACTACCTTACAAAAATACAAACAACTCAAGAAATAAAGTAAAAATAACCCCACCAAGAACAGAAAATGAAACTTATTTTATCATTACTTAACCTATTAAGTAATTAATTCCCTAAATATTTGGTAAATGGTAAACAAACTGGTTAAACTAAGTACTATTACCACCTATACCCTCTCCACATACAAACGCCTGCTTATTTCTTATGACTGTCATTATCCACTGCTCATAAACAGGAGCATTAGAAAATACACCATACCAGATATACAAAAAGAGGAGTCTGCTTCAAATGAACAAAATCCCACTTATCCAAAGACAACATCGCCAAGGCGAGATCTCCGTACCTTTAGTTTAACAAATGATCACATTGCAGAAACTTTTCCATTGATAAGTATCCAGTTGGCCAACATGGGGAAATTTACCCTTTTCCCCACTGTAGTGCAATCCTGGAGTTGGTATATTTAGTTAGGAAGGCGTGGGGGTGCAGCCTCCACATTGGGGGGTGGGGGGTGGGAGTTGTAGACCCCTACCTGGGTGGGTTGGGGATAGTGCTGTGTATTTCTTTGTTACATGTTGGTGAACTGGATACTTACCATCGGACAAGTTTCGGCAACATGATTGTTCGTTAAAGTATCGGAGATCTTGTCTTGTCGAAGTAATTTTCAGGTAAGTGGGATATCCTTCATCTGAAGTAGGCCCGAAAAGAGACCTATACAGTAGCACTCCATGAATGGGAAAAGCCGAATGAACCCAGCAATTAAAGGCCTATAGCCATCCTAAATGTCACCAAATGTCAAGCTCCTAATCTGAGTTTTAGGACCATCCTCATACTCACATTCATAGTAGAAGTTGTTTTTAAAGAAACTGCTATGGGTATAGTGGATTCTCTAGTCCAGTAAAAGATCAAGCATATATTAATGATTCTAGAATGTGCTACCAAGTTACCAGAAGGAATCTCAATCAGAAAAATCAAACATAGTAAAGGAACTGCTTTTAGTATTTTCAAGGGTAGGAATATCCAGAGAAATATTTAAATATCAAAGTACTCCATTCATGTCCTAGATCATGTACCATCCCTATCAACCATTCAAGTTTAAACAGTTTAAAACATCCACATACTGTTCCTGGACTGATTGTCTAGTACACTATTTTAACAGGCCCCTAAACTAAATGTTCAAGAAGGTTATCAAAGCAGATGGAAAACATTACACAAATTCACATCCTACTCTATGTTTGCTATTTGTGACGTAACTCAAGCTTCAATGGAATTTACTTCAATTCCTCTGTGGCAGACATCCTTGGAAGAGATGGGGAGAAGAAAATACTTCTTTCAAGAATGTTTTAAGAGTATTATGTCTGTATGCAGGACAAATTAAAGGTACTCATGCCTATTTTACATGAACATATGGAAAGGGCAGGTCAGCTAAAAGGGAACATATAACAGAAATGCCTGAACCAGAGAATTACAGATGAGGTTCTGGTTCCCTCACTGAGAATAAATTACTGGCTAAGTGGCAACCTCTGAAATATTTCAGTGAGTGTATAAAACATACCCCATGAAATCCATAATCCAAACAAAAAACCCAGACTAGATTACCTTGCACATTTCTCCTAATTCATATCCCATTACTATAGACCCAAGAAAAGTGCAGCAGAACCACATCTTGCCAGTCAACCAGCCTAGATAACTAAGTGCCAAGGGAGACCACAGAGAGAAGATACTGCATGGTTCTGCAGGTGCCTGACTCATAAGACAAGTACCAAGAGAGTAAAAAGTGGAGGATCAAATTATAATATCAACAAGGTTTATAATAAAAAGGAAAAGGAGAAGAATTTTGACAAAAAGTAAAAAGAGTGATTCCCTGAATGTTAGTCTTTTTCATCGAAATAAACAAACAGCTCAGGAGCTTAATAAAATCCACCAAAGCCAAGTTTGAGGCTAAAATAGCTACCCAAGCCAAGCAGCCACAAGAAACTTTTTACTTATGTTAGTAATCTCAAAATCACAACACAGCAATGCACTGAGCTGATTGTGAACAATGTTACCTACACTGAAAGTGAAGACATAGTTATCCTACTGGCCTATAAATTTAGCTCTAAATTTGCCCCTCTATCCCTTCCACCTGTCAGTCAAGATATACCTGGAACTGGCTCACCTCCAGCTATTACACAAGAACATGTCCTAAAAGTCCTATACAAAGCTAAAAATTTTGCATCAATTGGTCCTAACAATATCCCTGGATGTATCTTAAAGAGCATGAAGCATGATTTAGCCACACCCCTGATAACATTGTTCATCTCAGCCTCCATATAGATTTTGTATCAAACAAATGGAGAACAGCTGCAAACATTCCCCTGCATAAGGGTGGGAGGACCTCCCACAGACCAAGGCAATTACAGACCCATAAGTCTGACCAGCCTCATATACAAAGCCATGGAAAGATTTATCATGGAATTAACAGGACATAGGGAACCTCCAAACACTAGATGTTCTGTGCTGGGACTTCTCCTGTCTGGTATCTACTTTTCTGAAGTAAAAGCTAGTACTAATGGGCTCTTGCTGACTAAGTTTGCAGGTGAATGCAAGCAAGGAACACTCGTTGAATCCCCAAATGATTTAGCCACCTGCAGGGAGGCTTGTCTGAAATAAATAATTGGTGTCAAAATCATGGTCTGAATCTAAATGCCAAAAAAATGCATTGTTGTATCCTTTGGAAAGCCATTTACCCCAGGGAACTACCCCACTGACAATACTCCCCTAAACATTGGCCCAGTTGTTCAGGATCTGTGAACTTGTTTAGTCAGTAACCTAACTTTTGACCAACATGTTTCTGGTGTTGCAAAAAGTCCTTCTACATTGCACAGCTTATAAAAATGGGATTGCACCTTGATCTAGGGATATCATTGTCTCCCTTTACTCACCCCTTAGTAGGCCAGTCTTTGAAAATAATACCTCCTTTGGCATATATCTGTCCAGGCACATGCAACAGCTGGAATGCTCACAGAGATACCATATTAAAAGGCCTAAATAACTTGTCCTACATGGACTGACTCAAAGCCCTGTCACTGTACTCGATATCCTACAGACTGCTAAAAGGGGACCTGTGCCTGGCATACAAGGCATCCTCTGACCAATTACTGATGGTTTTACTGCACATAAGCAAGTCAAATGGCATCAGAAATACTCAATCTAGGTATCTATACCTTTTCTGCAACATCAACAGAATGGTTTGGAGAGATAGGTATATTTCACAGAGAATGGCACTGCTACGGAACAGACTCCCCATCCATATAAAACAAAGTTCATCCCTGTTGATTTTCAAGGACAATTTAGATCTATGGATGGTAAACAGAAAATTTACCCCAGGACTGAATTCAGTTCTACTAATCAACAGTTGTAGCTCCTAAATGCTTTAGCCCATGCACGGGTCCCCTCAAATTTTCTATGTATGATCACAGTTTTTTCTCATTAGAGGTAATATATAATTATTGACTATGGGAAGGGTAATGTCAATGTTTAACCAAATGGGATAGCTTATTTTGAGCTTAAAAAGATAACTTGGCTAGGCTTAAAATGTCCAGCAAGGGCAGGTAGCCTAGTACTTACCTATGAACCTATGAGAGACTGGCTGGTCTGTATGTGTAAATACAATGGGAACACTGCAAGGACACCAGGAATGATCTATAAGGAAACTGTTCTAGGAACTGTGTAGGCAAAGGGAATCAGGCTGCTTTCATATCCTCAGATGTACTTATAATTTTGTCCTCTGCATCAAGTAAATGAAATGGACTTAACATCTGCCTGATGACCACACCAGCTGAGTTAAACATGGTGATACATTGCTTCATGGAAATTACATAAAGACGTACCGATGGTAACAGTTACTAAGTACTAACCCACATTAGGGGTATTGTGCAATCATAATAATATCTACATTCAATTGAGAAAAAGGGGCACTGAAATAAGCCTGACTCTAATACCAGCTGCAGGGGTGAAAGCATTATTAACAGCCAGGGGAAAGCTCAAGTTATATCTAAAAGCAACAGTGTTGACACATCCCTTGACATGCGCTAAATAGCTTCAGGTAGGACTAGAAAATATGTGGTCAGATGTGCAGCAATAGGACAAACAGCTGTCCACCAATCTACCAGCAAAACAAACTATGTCTGAAATGGCAGCCCATGGCTTCTGTTTATCTTTAACTCACCTGTAAGTTTTCAAAATGGTAACACAAAGGACCCCCAAATACTATGGAAAGATGGTATCCTAACAAGAGTTTGATGCTGTACATTGTAAAAATCACTTCCAGAGAGAGAGAGGGAGAGAGAGAGAGAGAGAGAGAAAACACATTACAATAAACCAGTGTTTGTTGTTTGGAACTTTCTTCTTTCCCCAATATTGTGCGACTGTGGGATTGGTATAAATAAGTTTGGGGAATGGGGGAGGGAGAGCTTGCTCCCTGTCAAAAAAAAAAACATAAAATGTGTTTTAGCTGTCCTATTTGTTTCATCATTAAATGGCAGCTTCCAAACAATTTGTGTTATATGTTTTTATAGCAGAAGCATTAATGATTGCGCTGGTCACTGGAAAACAAATACCCTGCAAAAAAAGGTTCCAATGTGCAGGCAAGCTCAGAGCACCTATCATTTACAATCCTGCAGAGTTAGAGAAGAAAGCAAAAACCCAAAGCATGGATTCATCTGCAAAAACAGAAACTCCTTAGGTTATTGCTGGATAGGAACTTTGACAAAGAACCACATTTTGAGGGTCATACTTTTCATGTCTGGAGCCAACAATATTTTTTAAGCTTAAAAGAAAGAAGTGTGATTCTCAAGGGTCACCTTGACCTCAGGCCATTTCACTGCTTCTTGCTGGTTCTTGCCAGATAATGCATGCATAAAGGGAAATGAACTAAGTGGATATTATCACTCCAGACATCAGCAACTGCATGGGACTGGAAGGTAAATAAAGTGGCCATACAAGAAGAAGCATGGCCTCCTTCATCTGAGCTCAAGGCACTTCTACTCAGAGCTGAGCGGACACATATGGTAGGCAGAAAGGGAAGGGAAATGCCCCCTCTGCTCCACTTAAACTGGTACAAACAAGAAGGAAGAGGAGGACTAAGGGAGAAAATGAAGGCAGAAGACTCATTGTACTCAACATATCCGCTCTCCCAAAATACAAGCCAAAGAAGGAAAGTAATATTTCCGCAACTGGCTAAGGAAGATACGTGACCAAACTCCTGAAATCCATGGTTCCACAGAACATGGATCCAAGCTAAGTATGAAGACTAGGTTACTTGCATTGCTTGAAGAATAACTTGTCACGTCTGTACAGGTAATGATTTAGGCTGCTTAGAATCTCCCTGGTTATAAAATGTGTGAGTTAGACCAAGAAGGGTCTCCTTATAATACGACCATGAACAACTGAAGCCTTTGCCATGTGCTCAATCTATTACTACTGAGGCCCTCAGAAAAGCCAGTATTAGTAGACAGTGCTACACTCACTCTAGAAGGGAACAAAAGTATCCCCATACTGATACTACGTGCCCTTGTCTATCATTAAATAGACTGGGTAGTCTTATGAGAAACAGGGCCATTTATCTTGACTATTCCATTGAAAGAGAGAGAAAGGCCAAAAGGCTGACAAATTATCAAAATAATGGACACAGCTAAATCTGCAAGGCTTGCAAATATGAAATCAGATGGTAAATACCTCTCAAACAGACCAATCTGGGCTGTAGTGGATCTTAGCATCAGACATCATGGCTCCCAGATGCTGTCACAATGACAACTCACTCATACCATAAGTGCAATCGCATGCAAAAGACAGGGGATGTGATTTCAGATACCCCTGTGACTAGCAAATGTTGGAAATTCGAGCACAAGTAGAGGATATGGCAACGACCACTAGAACCATTCGCACTGCCTATGTGCCCCCTGAAGCATATTGGTAAGGAGGTATGTGGGGGGAGGCAGAGAATTAGACAAGACCAATGGTTACACAAGTTTCACAAAAGCCAGGCTCTGAGTGGGCACATCATACTCTAACCTTACAGGTACCATGGAACAAAAACACACCCTCATATTGTCATTAGTCCTCCAAGAATGAAGCAGTTATGCTGGCAGAAACAAAATAACAAAGTGACATTAGGTCCTACCACCCTGGAAAAAGAAAGAAAGAAAGTTAACCACCCAGACTAACTAGGTGCTGGGGGCTGCAAAACTTAATCTTACATTTATTTTAGATGGTAGCACCAAAAGTGGAACTGAAAGCAAATTGAATTTACTGGCACAACTATCCACACGAGAACAGTTATTTTCCACATCATTCTTGACATCTAAACAATCCACACAAGCTCAGCTACCCAGAAGGACAGCTGAAGGACTTATAAAGATAGTATGTGCATAGTTGTGTACACTAGTAAGAAATGCAGCATTATATAACACTCAACAGCGACCCAAGCAATGATCGCTGCGATCTAAGCACTGAAATATGTGGGTGGGTGACAGACAGCGTTATTAAGGTTGAACTTACATCTAAGTGTCTTTAGTTCTACAGAGCTTTTTATATGTCACTATATTCTAGTTTATTGACTAAATTAACTTAAAATGAAACTTATAATTATTTTACCTATTAATAAGTCTAATATAAGCTGTTACTGATACCTGTCAATAACCATCAAAGCAAAACAAACATGTTTAGATAATAACATATTATAAGGCAATTTTCTTCTATTAGTATTTCACTATTTCTTATAACAACATTATGACAGTCACTTCAAAATTAAGGATGACAGCTCAACAAAACAGATATTGTACTTTCTGTTTACACACCTCTTAAATATTTAAACGTATGGCTATCCATTTTGCTGCAGTTTTATATTTAAATAGTGTAAGAGTGATCACTGTTCTACAACACAGACTATAGGGTCTCAGCCTAAATGTCATGCATCTAGCTACATGCAAAACCTTCCTGTCCTCTAAAACCACACCTGCAGAGTCATACTGAGTTGCTATATTCCTTGGGGTTAATAAATAATCCAAAGTAATAAACATATCAAAGTATGGGAAAAGCAAGATTAAAGTTTTGCATAATTCTGGTTTAAAAAAAAAACAATAGTTCACTGTTCCATGTAGCACATATAGAAGTAAACATGTTTATGCACAATTTTCACAGTATGCCTTCAAACGTGGTAGTAATGAGACATGCTTTTTTGCCAAAGGAGTGGCTGTAACTCCCAGAGCTGTAGCTCCTACAAATCAGTGGTTGTATCAGAGGTCAGTGCTTTGTTGGTATTAAATCTCTGCTGTGAAATGAGTCACCATCAAGCTAAAGTATTAGTAATAAAAGGAAATGCAAGGCAGCGTGAAGAGATTACAGTCTGTGCTTAACAATCAAATGTGACTCAGAATCCTTTCCTACAGCACTGCGTAAAGGCCACATTTCATTCTTCCTGGTAGACTCTGCCCTCTGACCTCATATGATGAAAAACACCTATTTCTCTCCCTCTCTGCTTGCCCTCCCTAGTGGAGAGGATGCTTAGTAGTAGCCAGAGACACCAAAATCAGCATTTTTTTTTCAGTCTTACTAAAAAAAAAAAAAAAAAAAAAAAAAAAAAGCATAGGTTTGTTTTTATCAAGCAAAAGCACACCCACGTTGTTCATGGAAACAGCTGGGAACCTAACCTCTTTGCACTTTAGTGCATCTAAAATGTTCTTTTTAACAACGGTTTATGCTGCTTTTAATAATAAAAAAAACTTGCAGTTCCTTCGCAGCCACTATCTATGCACAAAATTGCATGTCTCCTGCTATATTTTTAACTGATTTTAAATAAATTACAATACTACCTCTTGCTATGACCCAAATACTGATGGGTTTGCATACACAGTCTCTAGTAGGGACAAACTCAATCCATTTGGCATAAACAGTTTCTAATATCACTAATTAATGCTCACAAAAATCGATTCGTTTTTATTAAATGCTTTCCTCTTCGGATGATAAACTCTGGTGGGACAGGAAATGGCATCTTTTTTTTTTTGTCTGAGTAAGACATGCACAAAGTCAAGAAATATTTCCAGCTGTGTGTGATCAAGGAAGAGGTGTCACATCCTTCCACCCTTCATTCTATAACATAAACATTAACAGGGCATGGGTACAAAACATTGCAAAATCCTGTGAAGTTTACAAAATAACATCAGCATTAAAATAAATCGATGTGTCATCAAAATCTTCTCAAAACATTAGGTCCTAAATATAAATCTACAGCTTCTGTATCCTGAAAGTAATCATTTGGCCAGTGGCACATAACAGTTTGGCTGTGCTGGAGATACATTACTGTGCTGCACATAATACAATAAAATCGGTTGAGCAGTGCAAGCAGCATCATACTCTTCTGTATAATTAATTATTTTCTTTGCTGTAAGGCAACTATTATAAAAGGGATGCTTTATGTCAATTTAGACAATTGCTTCCTGAAATATGATGAAATTCTGATGATTAAATGGATATTGACTATGAAGTCTAGCATTTGATTGTGACTGGAACTAGTCTACCTTGGATCACTCTAAATAAATGTGCATTTTCTGTGTGTGATTCTTCTCAATGACATCAGTTTCTTTAGCAAAACATCTGTACTATTCCCTACTACTGTGAATCTTTAAATTTGTCACTCCAGGGACGATTTCTCTAGAACCCTGTGTTGCAATGACCTACATGTTTATAATGAAACTATCAGAGGTACAGGGCATATAATTGCAATTCTACACGTGTGTGTGTGTGTGTGTGTGTGTGTGTGTGTGTGTGTGTGTGTGTGTGTGTTCGTGTGTGTGTGTGTTCGTGTGTTTGTGTGTGTGTGTGTGTTGAGGGGTGCCCCATTTCACAGAATGCACATTGTTGAAATGCAGGTTTGACAGTTTGGCAACGTGGTTGAATGGTTGACAGTTGAAGTGATATACGTCCAATACAGTTTCAGCAAATCGGCCTATATTATTTGCTGTTTGTGCTGCTAGATTTATATGTTTACTTCTAACAGCCTATGACATTTATATCATTGTACAACATCTATTTTTTTAACTAAAATAACTCTTGTGTGTTAAGATAAAGCAGGTAGAAGACACTAGAAGACCATGGTCACAGGCTAGGTAAAACAACACTTACCAAACATGACCACAATGTTCAAACTAAGTAAATCATAAAGATCTTCTTTAGTGGTATATTCCTAGATATGTACTTTAACAAAAGAAGCCTTAAAATGGAAATAATAGTCAATAATATTTCTGACTAGAGCAGATCTGTGACGATGACAACAAGAACACACTATTCCTATTTCTCTTAAAGAAGCTCCTTTAATCAACTGGTTAAAAAGTGTTAGTAGAAGTAAGAGGTTGGCATCCAAAAGCTGAAGTTACAGATAGTAAACAAGGACAGACTAGTTAAGGAGAAGATGCTCAGCTGCAAGTAACTAAATATTTACTGGGATCCCTAATGAATAAAGAAGTAAATACTATTTAAAAAGGAAAGTGGTAATATCTGCAGGCAGTCAGGCTAAAAAGACCATGAGATACCACCACTATTTCAATCTCCAGTACCAATGTTAGCCTTTCCATGATCACCATGCAGCCCCCCCACACACACACACACATAAACACACACACACACACACACGCACACACACATGTACAGACACATGCATGCACATAAACACCCATTCATTGCATGCACACCTACACGTAGTTTAGAGGATCACCAGTTCTCCTGAAGGCACGTCTTCAGAATGTTGAAGAAAACTTGAGCACCTTGGAAAAACCCACTTAACCATATGAATATGTAGATTGCATAAGACAAAGTTAACACAGCTGCAAATAAAACCAAGAGCTGTAAGGCCGCCATGTGTCTCCCTATATATTAGAAATAAATATAATTACATAGCACAATCGCAATGCCTAAAGAAGCTCTACATGGCAGTACTGAAAACTGCTTTAAGTTTTCCTCAGCAAATGTATACTTAAGCTATCTATCACCACCACAAAACCATGCATAACGCTGAGTCTGCCTGTGACTGTAGCGGTTAAAAAGGACAGAGCCTAAGCTACATCTAACACGCATCGATAAGCTTATCACTACTCACAGACAAGTGCATATTATACAATGGAATATGGAAAAGGGTTTTCCCTCTGAACTTTCCTTCTATGTGCTGTTTTTTGTCCCAGGATCACTTTGGCACCATTATGCCCCCATCTTGCACCTGCTCTGATGATCTCCCTTCCTAGCATTTCAGGACATTAAGTATAAGATGTGAGAACCAGGGATCCTTGGCTATCACCCTGCAGAGACTCCAGAGATTTCCTCTGTTCGATGCAGTACTGAGTCTGCTACTATAAGTTCCCACCCAGATGTGAACCTGCTTATCCTTACTATGGCTTATCCAAATTCTGATGCTGTATGATGTCCTGGGCAGGCTCCAGCCCCCATGTTCTGTCTTTCTGCATAGAGTGTAGGTACGCCTGTAGTCAAACCCATGAGTGTTAATCCTGAAACAGGCCATGTCTGCTTTTTAACCAATAATTGCAAACTGTTGAAATTAACAAATGAAAAAACATATAAATAAATTAATACACGGATAGCTTATTGTGGTCACGTGCCAGTGGGCAACTACAGGTGGTATATGCTGAAAGCCAGGTAAGCTCACCTGGCCTTGGAGAAGCAGTGAACAACTACAGGAGGTATATGCTGAAAGCCAGGTAAGCTCACCTGGCCTTGGAGAAGCAGTGAACAACTACAGGAGGTATGCACTGAAAGCCAGGTAAGCTCACCTGGCCTTGGAGAGGCAGTGTGACACTGTGAGCTGAGGTCTAGGAATCTAATTATCAGTATTTTATTTTTAATCTATATCCATAAAATTTGGCGTAAAAGCACTAGGACTTTACATTTTTGCTTTTAGTTAAAAAAGTATCCCTCTGGGACAAGACAATCAAGCACTGATTACCTTGTACTTTTTCTTCTTATGAAAGCCCAGGTTAGCTTCTTCTGAGATGACAAAAGCGACCTACACTGATTCACTATAGGAAGATAAACCATTCTTAAACATTTAATGCTTCTTTAATACACGACAACTTCATGCAGATGCGCTACATTACACAAGTAACATTTACTATACGAGAATTTCACTTTGGTAACATTTATTGACTCTAGTTGTCTCTGCATTGCACTCCCAGCATTATGGCTTTCATGCAGCAGTCTTATTTTTACACAACCTAAATGGAAGCTGTACAGTTTTATTCAAGCTAAACATGCTGATAATTGTTCACATTTTAAGGATCATTATCACCAGAAAAATGCAGTTTCAAGCAATTATACACAGAGTAAAGAATCAACAGGAACAGTAAATCACTCTTTTTTTACTTAATTATATGAAAATGCAGAATAGAATGTTTAGCAAATACGAAGCTTTCTGAAGCTTTTGTCAACCAAATGCATGCAGACACAAGAGAACATATGAAGTACACATTCAACTTTGTGCAAAACAAACCAGTGTGTTTTCTTCTCCGTCTTTCTCAAATTATTATGCTTAGAATCATTTTATGTCTTATCATACCATTCCTTTTACAGGTAATTAAAAGTGTAAAAATAAACATCACAAGTGAACTGCTACCACAATCAAATGCTGCCATCTGCTGGTCACTTTAGTTATCAACTGAAACTGCTAATTCTGGTTTGCAGAGATATGCTTGGCAGCCACAAAGTGTAATATATTTGATTTATTAACAAATGATTAAAACAAAATGAAAACTCTAGCAAAGCTAAAACTTCCAATAAGTGACCTCCCAAACCTCTTGTATCAGAGGTACATGGGATATATGCAAATGTTTTGGAGGTCACTTATTGGAAGTTCTAGCTTTGCATGCATGAGTTTTCATTTTGTTTTTACTGATTGATTTTTCAGTGACCTTCTCACTCATTGTTTTAATTTATTAACAAATGGAGAAGAACATGCAGGACCCACTCAGAAGTAACCGGATAACTAAATGACTGCTCTGCTCAACTGTCACATCACTGCTCTAATTAACTATATGTTCAGAGAACTGTCCTTGGCCCAAAACAGTAGAAACCCTAAAGTAAGAATCACACATTGACTTAGTTACTTTATCTCCATCCCTTTAGTTACTTGCTTGTTTCTTCCACTACTAGTTACTAACAAAAATAAGCTGCATGACTATATCTTTGCTTTAGGATTATGTGATTCCTGGTCAACCCAACTGAGACATCTCTTTACAGACTTTGTTTCCAGCATTTTAGTGCAAACAGTTCAGGTTATCAGCTGTTAATGGGATTTATACAACAATCCATGGTTTCACCTCCTCAGTCATTACTTGCCTGCTCTGTGACCCTGTCTAAGTCACCAGGCACAGATGTTTGGGTCATCCTAGAAAAGAGGCATATCCTGTGCCTAGTGGCTTTACCAAGCTAACAGATGACTAGGGAAATGTTTGGAGAATATTTCGCAGTGTCTGTTTACCTTTTAGTTATTTAATTTATCTATTCCCACACACACATGAATGTGTGTGTAGGTAAGTGTCTATTAATCCTGGCAGAGCACTAACTCACTGTATTATTTTCATACTCAGCCTTGGAAAAATTACATACAGCCAATGAAATTATGACTTTCGTGTGAAAGAATTAAGACATCAACATGCAAAAAAGGGCATTATTTGCATTTTTATCAGGTATGCTGTTTTTGTACATTTACTGTACTTAACGATTAGGTCATTAAATGTAAGACTACCAATACAGCTGGTATTCCATGTGTGATGAGTATTCTGGAGACAACCCAATAATCTGTAGCATTCTTATGCTTGCTTTTTTGGAGTAGGTGATCTATATGTACCAAAAACACACGATGTGTTGCAGTCTTACCATGTCTTTAACATATCTTGAGTAATATGTATGATGTGTGCACCATATTATGTTATGCTCTAGCTGTAGCTGTAGCATGCATTTGTCATAAACCATGCAGCAGGAACTGCAGGTACAATTGGATGGATGTTGGGAATGTCTAGTAAAAGATATGTTTAAGTAATTACATGGGGCCAAGTAAGAATGCTGGTGCACACCTTTCTGGAATGCATCTGTTTTAGAGAAGCTGATATTCTCTTCATCTCTGCATGTTCTACTATTTATGTAGTATAGACACCACAAAGTAGCATTAGGCAACAGGCCTGTTTTACACAGGTGTTTTGAAGAAGGAATGGGTGATGCAAACTATGAAAAGCTTTCGTCATGCCCATGAAGACTATTTATAATATAAATCTTCTTTTGTTTTAGTTTTACATCAGATGCTATAACTGTCTACAATAGTCTGTGTTATATATATATATATATATATATATATATATATATATATATATATATATATATATATATATACATTTTACTTTTCTTTGTATTTACAGTGGAAGCAGGCCGATGATGATGCTCAGCCCTTTTACACTGAAAATTATGCTAGTGTTATAGGGTCATAGGGGTCACTGACTGTTTTTATCTATGTATAATCTTCATTTATACAGCAGAAAACCTTTAAGGCTACTTTGTAGAATACATTACAATTCACACCTCTATGGGTGTCCTCATCTCTTGCCTTCTTCTTGTCTCTCAAAAATTTGCTTTACCAATGTTTCTTCTGCTTTCCTGCATACATGACCAAACCATAATAGTCTGTTCTCTTTGAGTTTCTCTGCAATTAAGGCTACTTTGGCTTCAGCTCTAATGTCTTCATTTCTTCACCTGCCTCACAGTGTGAATCCTACTACCCATCTCAGACATTTTGTCTTCCTCACATCGTTTCCTCAGCTATGCTTCATCCACACAGAAGCAATGGCCAAGCCAATCCCCCGGATTCACTATCCTTCCATGCAGGACTAGCTTAGTCCTGCATGGAAGTGGCCATTTAGGAGTAGGACAGCAGCATGCCAGGTATATTAATGAAGGCATGCTGCCTGAGCTCCTAAATGGACATGGAGCGTGTACGAGTGCAGTGAGCGTGTCGGAGAGCAGAGCTCTCAGAATATACACGCCCCTGCAATGAAGAACAGCAGTGTATGAATAAGAATGAGTGAGACCACTCATAGGTGTTCGCATAACCCCAGCAACATCCCCCCAAGTTTACAGGAGGAATAGTTAAAACATTAAATATAAAGAAGTGTTTTTTTTTTTTTATAAAACATTAAATTTAACTGTAGGTGCACAGGTTTGCCCATCTCTTAGCTACTGTTAATGCAGCTTAAATGGCAGAAGAGGATAAAAAGTAAGATATATGCAAATGAAGCAGTACAGCAATAGTGTAGTGGGCAGAGCATTTGCCTTACAAGCAGTCATTCCCGGTTCAAGTCCCACGCCAGTACAATCCATTTTCCGTGTCAAATCACTTTATGATCAATTGATTTTGTTGCATAACCTATGACATAACATATATTTGTTAACTGGAGTAATGCATTAAATGTAGATGTAAGGTGTCATTGTCATAACGTTGTAAAGTCCACAGATAATCACAAGTGACCCATACAGTATATGTACACAAGAATCAGGGATACAAATGGAAGGTAAAATGTGTAATAAATGATAAATCCATACAGTTTCCAAATCCACCACCTTCCCAAGAACCATTAGACATTACTGTCTAAATTAGTGTGGTGGTAAGCGGGAGTAAGCAAGAGTAAGCATATTTTAGCAGCAGTAAGCAGGTTTAAGCCCGTTTGAGCTGGGGGTAAGCAATGCATACACAGGTTAAGCAATATTGAAACTAACATTCTGTAAGCATATTTAACTGGAGGTTAGCATTGCTTACCTTCATGCAAACCCACTTACAATTGCTTAAAAGTGCCTTAATCAATCTGTATGCATCAGCTGCTGCTGTTCTGGCCAGAAACAAAATAAACAGCCTTTGCAGGATTTGAACCCAGGATCCTGTACACTATAGTCACAGTAGTTAACCACTAAGCCATTACAGCAGTACATAAGATTGAGGTATCACCAAACAGATCCTCACTATAGGAAATACAAACTGAACATGTGAAAGGAATCTATATGCAGTTTTATACTGTATACCCTACTGCAGTGTTGAAATCCCCTAATAAACACAAGGACCCCATACAATGTATGTACACATAAATCATGGATACCAAACACATATATAACATGTCAAGAATAATAAATCATTGCCACAATGAAAATATAATGCAAATTAAATAATAAGCAACGTTAAGCATTGCACAGCCCAGCTTAGTAAGTGTAAGCAATGTGTAGAACAGCTAACTCAATTTGCCCATTGGTATACCCCTTTAAGCAATGCCAACCTTAAGCAAGCAGGTTTGCCCGAATTCCTATTAGAATGACGAAAACATATTTTGTCGAATACGTTTTCATCGACACATGTAGAGCGAAAAGGCTAAACAGCGAAGCAGCTGTTCAGTGAATTCTTACTCTGGGAAAGAAGTCGCTTGACCACTTCGTTGCTTTGCAGTGTTCTGAAGTATAGTGTGGTCCCTTGTCCGGTATAGCTCCCGAGCGTGAATGTGCAACAGTTACTGACCTTAGGGTTAGGGTGCGGGTTAAGGTAAGTGCATATGTATGAAAGTGTTTACTGTTTTTTATTTTGCATTAGATGTATGGTTGAGTTACGTGTGTATGTATTTTCAGCTGTTTACTTTTGTTTTGGGGGGCAGAATTATGATTAAGGTAAGTGTGTATGTGTTTGGAATTGTTTATGTAAATGTGCGAGAGTTACTGACCTTAGGGTTAGGGTGTGGGTTAAGGTAAGTGCATATGTTTTAAAATGTTTACTATTTTTTTTCGTTAGATGTATGGTTGGGTTACGTGCATATGTGTATTTAGTTGTTTGCTGTTTTTTGGGGGGTATAATTAGGGTTAGGGTATGTATGCATATGTTTGGAAGTGCTTAATGTTTTTTTTGGGGGGGTGTTGGAACAACAATTTCTTTCCCTAGGAAAGAAATCGCTTTTCTGTGGTTTCAACATTTTCAGCTTTCGCTGAAAATGTGTCGATGAAACATCATTTGCTGTTTTCAGCAGTCAATGTTTAAATATAGACATGGTTTGCCCATAGCTTAGCATTTTCAAAATCATCCAATCACGGCAAAGTGCAGGAAACCGGCCCTATTTAAACCCAACAGGAGGGAATACATCTCATAACTGGTTGTAGCTTCCCCTTGTAGGTACTATGTCTGGAATGGGAGAGGGTGTGCACTTTCGGGCGAAGCACTGGGGCATCCAGGAGTCCAGAGTCATGGCAAAACTCCTTGTGAAAGACCATGACCAGAGACTGCTGCAGGGCCAATACCAGGGTTCTTAACACAAAGCGGAAGCCTGGGACCATCTCGCCTGTGACCTAACCTGTGCCACAGACATACCCTGAACTGGTGAGCAGGTCAGTCATCACTATGCCGACCTGAAGTGGAGAAAGGGGGATCTCTTGGATCAGTGGATACAAGAGGCTAGGAGGACAGGGGATGTCCCAGCCATGTGTAAGTATCAGTCCACTACCTATTTAATAATTGCCAGCTCATGTACATTATGGATAGGTATGGCTAAATATTCCTCTTATATCTTTCACATTGGCAGGTGAGCGGGATGTGAACCAGGAAGCCCATGGTTGTATACTGCAGCGGTTATGACATGAGGCAGGTTAGTAATACTCTTGAATGTAATGTCATAGGAAATAAATCTAAAAGTAGTAGTATATTAGCTGTATAAAACCTGTATTGTTTAAGACTTGTGCTGCATATACCAGAGAATAGGGCAGGAAGAGTCTTATATAGGTTGTATGTAAATAAAAGCATAATAGCCTAACAATTAAGGTCTAACTGCTGGACTGCATGTGTTCACTCTGGTATCATATAGTAATGTAGAGTTGCAATCACTTAATAGTACTGTTGTAGTAAGCACTATTACTCACACTGTGCTACATAAATAAATTGTGTAGGAATGTCTGTATATGACTGTTGTAATCCCAAGAGGTCAAATAGTACAACTGAGAGAGACTTAAGACAGAAAACACTGAAAAGACAGACAACAAAATCCAAATAACACACTCAACTGCGATGTGAACTGTTGTATATTTTGCACACACAGCCATGGTTCAAATCCTGGGAGTGGTAGTAGGCTGTATGCAGAATCATACCTCACAAGTGTCCAGAATGTCCATTAAATTGGCCCATAGCTGCTGCCTGTCACCCTGTCTCCCTGGCAAATCAGTAGGATGAACCCAGACATTTAGGCAGCAAACAAGACATACAACTGATTGTCAGACAGCTATAACAACAAACCTGTCTCTCTAGCAACTCCCCAAAACGTTATGAGAGTAAGTAGCCAAGTACGTCCCCATCTCCACCCCCATGTTGTCAAGCTGTGACCAGAGTGTGTACAGTAACACAGTGAGATGTATGTGCATAATACTAATGTGGAAACTGGCAATTTGTGTGGCAACATTCAGGTAGTGCTAACAAACATTGCTCCCACAGGTCTGTCAGATGCGAATACTGTGCCTATAAATAAAAGATTGATATCCTGTACCGGTACTGTTTACTCTGATATTATATGGCATTGTTAGTGTTGCAGTTGGTCAGAATAATAAGGTATTACTCATCACTGTCACCCACACTGTACTACATAATACAACTGTCTAGGAAATCCTGTATAAGAGTGTTGTAATTAGAAGGTCAGAATGTAAAACCACAGAAGAATTATAGACAGAAATCAGACAAGAGATACACAGCAATACCTACATAGCACATTCAACTATGATGGACAGTGTTGTATTTTTATCAGACACAGCCATGGTTGGATCCTGGGAGTGATAGTAAGCTGTATGCAGAATCATATCCCACAAGTGTACAGAAATATCCAGACTGTCCAGTTATTCGGCCCATATCTGCTGGCTGTTACCCTGCCCCTGTCATATCAGTGTGCTCATTTTTGACATGTAGGCAGCATTCCATGTCATATAACTGACTGTCAGACCTTTACATATTTGGAAGATGTCAAATAAAACAAACCTGTCATTGTACAAGTCACTAAAGGTTTAAGAGGGCAATAATCGAAATATGTCCCAGTTCACCTGCATGTGATGAAGACATACCCAGAGTCTGTGCAAAAAGAGATGGACAGGTATGTGCATTACATCAGCCTGGAATCTGGGACTATGTGTAGAAAAAGTTAGGTAGTGTTAACAAACAATACATCCACAGGTATACCAGGTAAGAGGTGTATACTGCAGGTAAAACCAGTTCATGTATATAGTTGTTGACAGCCATACCACTGTCCAAACTAAGGCAATAGGGTAGGGTACTAACACCTGTAAGGTACAGATCACAGCACTGACTAGGAAAGTAATGCGAACTAAAGGAATATGCTAGTTAATTGACATCTTTCTCCCCCCCACCATATCTGCAACAATAAACTAAATACACAACTCAATTGGCATGTGCTAAATTAACTCTACTGTTGGGACATATGCCCTATTGTTTGATAATTATTTAAATTTGTTTCTATGCATGTGCTATGTTGAACTACTCCCACATTGGTGGCATGCTGTCATCAATGTACCTGCATGCTGTTGTAATGAGCACTGTGGTCCCATATATGCATGTGTTGTTTGCTATGCAGCTTTTCCATATCTGGTGTTTGGGTTAATGGGAATATCTATGCATGCTGCTATACCTAATCCTGGAATGTGTTGACTATTACCAACCCACATATGTTGATAAAATTTAAACACCATAGCACGTTTGGGAAGGTCTGTCCTTGTGGACCCACCTGTCCCACCTCAGCTGGCCGTGGCACCGGGCACCAACACACCTGGGGCCCAACCCGGGACTTCCTCGTCTGTTGGTCCTGCACCACCTTCGGGTGGAACCACCTCAAGGGATGGGGCTCACCCACCCCTGGGAGCTGGCGCGGACAGGAACCTGTCATCCGCCACCAGGTCTGGGTTGTGGTGCGTAGCGAGCTCTGCAGGGAGGTCGGAGATCTGCTATGCCTGTTTGAGAGCTGTGTGTTGCAACTAGAGGGTCAGCCTGGCCCTCCTACTCAGCACCCAGCACAGCCACCTTCGGGGCTGAGAAGGTGCAGTGGTAACTGCCCATGGGTGGGGACCTCAGTCTCACTGTTTCTACTAGGGGGGGTTCATGGGCTTTCAATTTCCCAACACCCCTCCCCATCAAGGTGTTTACCCCCACATGTGTCATATACCACACCTGTATGCGTCTTGTTTGTCTTGTCTGTTAACCTACCCAACCTACCTCCCCAAATATACCTACTATCTGTCGCCAACATCCCAGTCTCATCTGAAAAAAAAGGCAATCTGTTTTCCCCAAAAAATCTCACCCCATACATAGCTGTCCATTTCACACTCATGTCTACTGGACACATGTATTCTGGTCTAATTGGCTTAACAACATATTATTGTTGTTCTCATCCATCTCTCAGGGATTTGAGTGTATAAATCTATCTCCAAATTCAGTGTATATGCACAGCTGTTTCTGTAGAAGAAATGGGCAGCTATGGACCTTCCCTACACCCTTCCTGCACATCCCTAGCTATTTTCCCTACTGTCTTTCCCTCTTTGTGCCCCTTTTTCACCACTTTCCTATCAACAGTTTTTCATTTATTTTAATGAAATTAGCATGGGGTTAAACAGGAGTAAGTACTTTTAAGCAGCAGTAAGTGGGTTTAAGCCTATTTGCACAGGGGTAAGCAATGCCTACACACATTAAGCAATTTAGAAACTAACTGGGTATAAGAAACTGTAATCGGAAGTCAATAGTGCTTACCCGCTTACAACTGCTTAAAAGTGCCTTAATCACTCTGTATCCAATGGCCCTTGTTCTGCCCAGCAACAAAATAAAAGCATCTGCAAGGCTTGAACCCAGGACCCTGCACACCATAGCCAAAGCAATTTACCACTAAGCCATGTTAGATAAACATAACCCTGATGTTTTCACAGGCATATCATCCAGCACAGTCATTCAACAGTACAAGACATGTATTTAAACATGTAGATGTATATATTTATTTAAGTATTTATTTTACATGTGTTAACCATGTTAGTCTGACTGAGCTTTAGGCTCATTTTCAGCAGAGACCCAGGGAGAAAAGCTCCTCAGTGAATAAAATGTA